>NW_027497573.1:0-165887 GCF_021521415.1 Bidens hawaiensis | reverse complement strand
AACTACTGATAGCGAACCGAACAAACCACGAGCTGATACAGTACTGATTATCTACTAAACCGTGAGTTTCATGACCCCAATCTTTAAACAGTTTTTCGAACTTTTGGGGTGAAAAGCATATTTGATTATATATACATACCTGAAACATGTATTGATGTGAATTATCTAAGTGCTAACACACGAAAGTCCCCACGATCACAATGATTAACTTCGAGCCGGTGGCTTGTGAATAGTACTATTGGTTTGACAAACCCAAACGTAGCCGGCATGTATTGCTGAGACTTTACCCCGTTTGCACATAACCATAATTATACAACACGCTATGTAGTGTTAGACATAGCTACTTGGGGCATGTTGTGGGCGGAAAGGGGCCACAGTGGTTGATTGAGCGTGGGAAATGGATGCACGCAGCATAAACAGTCAAGGCTTCACTGTTGCTTAGCATAATTACATCATTTACATACATACTTATTTCATGATTACAAGAGTTAACTTGTGAATACTCATTACTGTTTTCTCGAAACTCGTGAAACTCACCAACTATAGTAGTTGACCTATTTTAAACTGCTTTTCAGGTGTACCTAAATCGGAATGATTTGGTGATCTGTTACTTGCCCAAAGGTGTGTGGTTGATGCTATGTGAATAGAAGCAAGGATACTAGTAGTAAGATCGTATAGTTAATGAACTAGTTTGGTTTGTATCACCTAGACTGTAAAACAATGATAGAATAATGAAAGGTAATATAATGTAAATTAGTTTGTAATGTTTCTTTATAAACAATGTTGTTGATACTAGAGGTGTCTGTTACATTCCCGTTTTACGCTTCCACATTGTGCTAGTCGGGGTGTGACAGAAGTTGGTATCAGAGCCATTGGTTATAAAGGATTAGGTTATCCCTTAAGGTACCTAAAATATAACCGTAGGCTCGATTAACTCTGGGAAAATAATTAAATAATAAATTAATATTATATACTGATGGATGTCGGGATGAACTTGTAGGGCAAGTGAGTTATTGTGGTCCGGAACATAATAATAGACTTGCTTGTACGAGGGAATTCGGGGAGAAATCGCGGAACGTGTGGTTAGGTAAAAGTGGCAACATATGTGTATAAAAGATAATGTGAAAGTATATATATATATGTAACACTCATACGTGCTTAATTGGAACAAGGTGTATGAATACGTGTACGTACGATACTGTTGATGACGGTAAATTTTACTATGAATATTATATTCATTTATATTCAATATTGATTTAAATAATAATAATAATTAAAATTTTAATAAAACTAATATTATATTCTAATATAATTAATATTAAATTTGGCTTAATTAATTAATCTTTTCGACAATAGTTAGCGCTAGCAATAGATATTATTCTTATAACTAACCTTTGTGCAGAGTCATGTCAAGGAATAACGACTACGTACCGGAAGAAGAACCGGTAATCTCTGTTGAGGAGGTTCCCGAGGAAGAATCAGATGAGGAGGATCCAGAAGAGGAGGATCCAGAAGAGGAGGACCCAGAAGAGGAACCAGAGGATGAGGAGGAAGAGGAGGAAGAAGAAGTTATTTGTAGAGAGCTACCCAGAAATATGCCTGATCTATCCGGCTACAGATGCGATAGTTATCCACCCAGGTCACCACGCAGAGATCAAAACGAAGTTAACAGTCAGTATCGTTCACCTGCTAGAGTAGCCAGATCACCCACTCCACCCATTCACCTGTCGCCGACGACTTCAGCTACTGCGCGGGTCCGACAGACTGCTCGTATTCGGGTAACCCCGATTGACCCTACCTCGATTCCATTCAGATCTACCCACGACCAGGGAGGACCTTCACGTCCTAGGGCGGATACTTCATCTTCCCGCTCATTGAGTATACCTACCCCTCGCCCTGACCTCCCAAACGCAGGAAACAACTCTTGGATGGCTGTCCTGACTGACCGTGTGATAGACCACTCTATAGCCATAGCTAACATTATCCAGGAGAGGAGGGACGTGACCCAGTGCTTACCGACGTTACATCAGATAGTACTGAACTTGCAGCAGTCAGATACCTACCACCACTGGTGTTTGGATAGGGTGACAGTTCGGCTGTGGAACTGTTACTGGATGATTACAGTGTTGTTGTTTTTATGTTTGTGGCTAGCCTATCGTCTGTATGGTTAGATGCGGAATATTACAAATATGTGTGCGTAATCTTTGATACTCCATGTATATATATAGTAGTATGTTATGTTAATATGGGGCACAATTTTGTACATTATTACAAGCACTGACCCTTATAGGGTTAAGTCTAACAGTCACTTAGTGACAGATCTTGATATATACATGCAAGCACTGGCCTTTATCATGCTAAGTCTATGTACCTTTTAATATCAATGTACGGAACAATTTGTGAAATATTAGTATGTTATCTGGTTTACATGTACAACATTTATTGTGATTATTATTACACAGTGCCGTAGACTGGAATTAGTATTAATTGGCTTATATTTGTTTATCATTATAGAATGGCCCCAAAGAAAGCAACCCCCATGACTGAGGCAGAAATAGCCGAGATGATTGCTCGGCAAATGCAGGCAGTAATTCCACTTATTGTAACACAGATGACTGCCGGTGCAGACGCAAATATGCAAACAAACCAACAATCAATCAATAATGCTCCCCCAACCAACACTGAAACAGTTACAAATAATAATCCCCCACCTGATGCAAATAATGTCAACAACAATAATCCCCCACCGAACCCAAACAATAACAATAACAACCCTAATCCCCCTCGAATGGAATATTCGATCAAAAACTTTACGTCCTGTAAACCGATTGATTTCAAGGGCACTGAAGGGCCAAACGGGTTAATCAAGTGGATCAAGAAAACTGAATCTGTCCTCAATATCAGCAATTTTCCACCCGAAAACATTGTCAAGTATGTTGCCTCTACATTTACTGATCACGCATTAATGTGGTGGAACACTACGGTGAAGATAAAAGGTCAAGATACGGTTAATCGCATGACATGGGCTGAACTCAAAACACTGATGCTGGAACATTTCTGCCCAAAGAACGAAATTCAAAGATTAAAACATGAACTCTGGAGTTTAGAGATGAAAGGAGCGGATCATCTGGAGTATACCAACCGCTTCAACGAACTGGCTCGCCTAGTACCATGGTTAGTAACTCCCGAGGACAAACGAGTTGAACGTTATATCTGGGGTTTAGCCCCAGAAGTGAGGAGTTTGGTGAACTCTGTTGGCCATACATCATTTGAGAATTTGACTTGGTAAGAAGCGGAGTGTTGAGAATGGTCAGGGAACCATCGAGTATGAAGCGAACTAATTATGGATCAGGGTCACAAGGAAGGCCAGCAAGTAAACGTGCACGCCCGACAATACAAAATTTTGCCATGAGTAGTTCTGAGGTGAAACGAGACAGGTACAAGGGACCATGGCCAAAATGTGATAAATGTAGTTTTCATCATGTGGGTGAGTGCAGGCCGTTAATCTGTCAGAAATGTAGGAGAATGGGACATAATGGCCCCAATTGTAGAGTCAGTATGGGAATTGTCAACAGACTAACCCAAGCAACTCAACCTCGTCGTCTGCAAACATCTAGACCGCAACCGATTCGTCAACAACCTATCCAACAAATCACAGCACCAGCAAACCGTCGTGCTTGCTATGAATGTGGCAGCATGGAGCATTTTAAAAAAGACTGCCCCAAGTTGAATCAAAGAGCAGTCACCGGTCGGAACCAAGCATCAACCTCTGGGGCGTCTCGGGGACGCGCATTTGTTATCGGGCCTGGAGAAGCATGACAAGACCCGAACGTAGTAACAGGTACATTTGTTGTTTTTGATCAATATGCTTCTGTGTTATTTGATACTGGTGCCGATAGAAGCTTTGTTTCCTCTAGCTTTGTATCCCTAGGTAACATGCCAGTTAATGAATTAACAAATCCCTATACTATAGAACTCGCTTACGGTAAATCTATAACTGTCAACCAAATAGTCCAAAACTATTCCATTATTCTTAATGACCACCCATTCCTTATTGACCTACTCCCGGTAGAGTTAGGAAGTTTTGATGTTATTGCCGGCATGGACTGGTTAACCAAGAATAAGGCAGAGATTGTGTGTAACGACAAGACGGTTAAAATTCCTCTTCCGGAAGGTGAAATGATTATGGTACAGGGAGAGAATTCTAGTTCGATATTACCTCTCGTGTCTCATCTTAAAGTGTTGAAATGTTTACGCCAAGGTTGTATGGCATTCTTGGCAAACGTGACTATAAAGAACCCTGATGAGAAACGCATAGAAGAGATTCCCGTTGTACGTGAATACACCGATGTCTTTCCCGATGATCTACCTGGATTACCACCGAACCGACAGGCTGAATTCTGTATTAACTTAATCCCAGGATCAGCCCCTATTGCTAAGGCACCTTACCGACTGGCACCCTTTGAAATGCAAGAATTATCTAACCAGTTACAGGAGTTGTTAGATAAGGGTTTCATTCGTCCTAGTTATTCTCCTTGGGGAGCGGTATTATTCGTAAAAAAGAAAGATGGAAGTTTTAGAATGTGCATCGATTACCGGGAATTAAATAAATTTACCATCATGAACCGGTACCCTCTTCCACGAATAGATGACTTGTTTGACCAACTTCAAGGGGCAAACTATTTCTCAAAAATTGATCTTTGATCCGGTTACCATCAAGTTAAGATTCAAGAGGAAGATGTGTCTAAAACGGCGTTCCGAAATCGTTATGGCCACTATGAATTCTTAGTTATGCCGTTCGGACTAACTAATGCTCCCGCAGTTTTCATGGATCTTATGAATCGAGTTTGTAAACCGTATCTCGACAAATTTGTTATCGTGTTTATTGATGACATTTTGATATATTCGAAAACCAAAGAGGACCACAAGCAGCATTTACGAACTATCTTGGAGTTGTTGAAGCAGGAAAAGTTATATGCCAAGCTGTCAAAATGTGAATTCTGGCTACAAGAGGTACAATTTCTAGGGCATGTTGTTAACCGACACGGTATTCATGTAGACCCGAGCAAAATTGAAGCCATCGAAAATTGGCAGGCCTCAAAGTCACCGAAAGAAATCCGCCAATTTTTGGGTTTAGCTGGGTATTATCGGCGCTCTATTGCTCACTTTTCCAGCATAGCCCAACCTCTAACTCTTTTGACTCAAAAAGATCATGCTTACGTTTGGGGAGAAGAACAAGAAGCGGCTTTTCAATTACTGAAACAGAAACTATGCCAAGCCCCGATACTGAGTCTTCCAGAAGGAACTGATGATCTGGTAGTTTATTGCGACGCGTCCCGGAAAGGGTTGGGATGCGTACTTATGCAGAGAAATAAAGTCATAGCATACGCTTCTCGACAGTTAAAGGTGCACGAAAAGAATTATACTACCCATGATTTGGAACTGGGCGCGGTTATTTTCGCACTTAAGATCTGGAGGCACTATTTGTATGGCACCAAATGTACAGTATACACCTACCACAGAGCCTACAGCATATTTTCGACCAGAAAGAATTAAACATGAGGCAGAGGAGATGGGTAGAGTTGTTGAACGATTATGACTGTGAGATTCGATACCATCCGGGCAAGGTTAATATAGTGGCAGATGCTTTGAGCAGAAAAGACAGGATCAAACCACTACGGATCCGAGCACTTGGAATGATCGTCCAAACTAGTCTCACCGAACAAATTTGTATTGCTCAAAACGAAGCTCTGAAAGGAGATCACTTGGAAGATGAAAACTTGCATGGGACCGAACAAAACTTTGAAGAAAGAACTGATGAAATTCTTTACCACAAAAACCGAGTTTGGATTCCCACTTTCAGCAATCTACGTGACTTGATCAAGGACGAAGCCCATAAGTCCAAATACTCCATTCACCCAGGAACAAATAAGATGTATAAGGACTTTAAGGAGTATTATTGGTGGCCCGGTATGAAAAAGGATATAGCCACGTACGTCAGTAAATGTTTAACTTGTGCGAGGGTTAAGGCTGAATATCAAAAACCTTCGGGAATGTTGCACCAACCGGAAATACCACAATGGAAATGGGAACAAATTACCATGGATTTTGTAACACACCTCCCTAAAACTTCCCGAGGAAACGATGCAATATGGGTGATAGTTGACCGACTAACCAAATCCGCACACTTCCTACCAATCCGGACCACTTACACAACCGAAAAACATGCTCACATTTACATAAATGAAATCGTATCTCGACACGGCGTACCCGTTTCAATTATTTCTGGTCGAGATAGCCATTTCACCTCTCGTTTTTGGCAAGCCATACAAGAAGATTTGGGAATCCAAATTGACCTAAGTACCGCCTATCATCCCCAAACCGACGGTCAATCTGAGTGAACCATTCAAACCTTAGAAGATTTGCTTCGCGCTTGTGTACTAGACTTCGGTGGAAACTGGGATCAACATCTTCCACTGGTTGAATTTTCGTACAACAATAGCTATCACAGTAGCATTCAAGCGGCACCATATGAAGCGTTGTACGGGCGGAAATGTAGATCACCCTTGTGCTGGACTGAGGTGGGAGATACCCAAATTACACGATCTGACTTGATTCAAGAAACCACCGACAAAATCCATAAAATTACAAGTAAATTGAAAATCGCCCGAGGTCGACAGAAAAGCTATGCTGATGTTCGTAGAAAGCCGTTATCCTTTGAAATAGGTGACAAAGTTTTTCTGAAAGTATCGCCGTGGAAAGGCGTCATTCAATTCGGAAAAACCGGTAAACTAGCTCCGCAATACATTGGACCATATGAAGTCATTTCTAAGATCGGTCCTGTAGCTTACCGACTGAAATTACCTTTGGAGTTGAGTTCTATTCACGATGTCTTTCATGTTTCGAACCTGAAAAAGTGTCTTACCGATGAAAACGAAATCGTGCCATTAAAAGACTTAAATATAAACGAAAAACTAAATTTCGTTGAAGAAACGGTGGAAATATTAGAGGGAAAAATAAAACAATTAAGACACAACAAAATCTCTCTAGTCAAAGTTAGATGAAACTCAGAACGGGGACCCGAATTCACGTGGGAGCGGAAATCCGAATTCAAAAAGAAATACCCGCACTTGTTTCCAAATAAAGACAAAGTTGAATAATCAAATTTCGGGGATGAAATTTTCTAACGAGGGGAGAATGTGACATTTGATCCAAAACAAGGTACACCTCAGTACGTATTTACCGATTAAGCAAATAAATGCCTTTTGCGTAACAAATGAACGATTAACTGAACGGGTCGGGTTATGACCCAGAAATCTCGGGGGTGCCATCTATAAGTTTTATACGTTTAATATAAGCTAAAATATTAGTAATATGGCCTTAGTTAGATAGCAAACAAGTTAAACGAAAACATGCTCGTTTAACCACCCGCTATAGATTTAAACGCGAAAGATAGTTACAAACCAAGCATTGTATCATCCGTTAGGCCAAAAAAGACTTACCAAACACTTATTTGAAATGTTTTAAGCGACCCATGAAAATACTTTCAATTTTTACAAACGTATACTACGTTTTTATAAATTTATACAAAAAGAACCGAAAAACACTCGTTTTCGCACTGTTTGACGCACCCGATATATTTTTCTTGCCAAAAACTGAACCTAAAATAAATTTGAACTTGAAATTTCATATACGGAACGTAAAATGAGTTGAAATATATTAAATATGGGCCAAAATGGGTGCCCCTTTGGTCCGGCCGCCAAAGGGGACTTACCCCTTAAGCCTTGTTTTATTGTTATAAATTATTATGAGATCTTTGAAACACACACTTTCATAAATCTGGAAAATACCAGTGTAATTCTTCATCCAAGTTCAAGAAATTAAGGTACTAAGTTTATTTTAACCTATTTTAGACATGTTTAAGTTTGTTTGATATCATATAAACATAGTTTGATTGCCAAAAATCATTCCTAACCATGTAAAAACCCTAAAAATGGTCCATAAACATGTTTTGATCATACACATGGTAAGGAACCTGTGTTGATAGTTTTTTTTGGCCATAAACACATATTAAAGGGTTGAAACGGCATTTTTACGATTCAAAAGTTCGTTTTTGTGCACTAGCCGAAACCCTAAGTTAAGGGCTGTTATGTTGATGAATAATTTCTTGGTTTGTGTTATAGGACTTGTATCTAGCCTACATAGGAGCACAAGAGCTTGAAAAGTTGATTAGAAAGGCGGAAACGAACCAAAACCGCTAAGGTAATGCCGAAACACTCGCTTACGGGCTGTTTAAGTTAAGGTTGTGATGTGCATATTATTAGGCCTTGAAATTTTTCAGGGACATCAGGGACCATGTCATTGAGTCCCTGTTCAAATTTGGTAATTTTTTGACCATCCGAGAATATTTGGTGAATTTATTACCGAATTGGGACGTTTATTTGGGAAAAATAGCTAAAATACTTCAAAAATTATGAAATTTTTCTGGGACTCATATTTAATGTATTTTGATCACATATGAATTTTGGGATCATTTTTCAATAATGTATATACATATATATATATATATATATATATATATATATATATGTATATATATATATATATATATATAACATCCCAAGGCCTACCATTGCTAGCAAGCCTATATAAATTCGTTTAAAAATATTTCAAGAGTTTAAATATCAAAATGGGATTATAAAACATTCCAAGAGTTTAAATATAAAAACGAGATTCTAAGACATTCCAAGAGTTTAAATATAAAAACTGGATTATAAAACATTCCAAGAGTTTAAAATTTAATACGGGACACGAACAGTTAGGCCATCATCAACACTAAGTATTCGTACTTAGACATCTATATACATCCATATATTTATATCCCTATAAATATCGTCCAAATAATAACATCAGGGTCGAGCACACGTACAACCCAAACACGTAACATCTCATCCAAGTAATAACATCAGGGTCGAGCACACGTACAACCCAACACGTAACATCAGTGCATGCAAACACAAATAGGTCTACTCATATTCAATTACTGCCAAGTCTACTAACATCCTCGAGTCTAGACCATCAATAATGTATGTAACCTTAAGGACACAAGACCATGAACGAGTCTAAAATATCCTAAGACATACAAAATAATTCAAATATAGCTTTCAAAATGCACCATCACGAGTGAGACCATGTAAAGCTATTCAATTCACTGTAACGAGTAAAATCGTTTAAAATTGTATTTCGGTGTGTATGCTAGCCCAGCCAAATTATATTTTGATGCGTTAATCGGTTGGATGACCAACCGAATCAGTTTGCATGGCCCTAGGGGAGTCTAAGGGCTGTGGGAAAATTATATTTTTGATACTCGGGGATGTTTTGGTTGGTGACTGGTCAATCGAGTCGGCGGTGCGCGAATTTTCGTTTAAATGTTAAATTGAAAGTTGTAAAAAAGAACCGTCAACCCTATCAACTCGGGTGACATAATTATGATGTAAGAAAAGGTTAAGATGGGAATTTAGTCCATTTGGGGCTGATTCGTTTGACAATTGGTTTTAAGATTTATTACACGCGTATTTGACTCGATTTGATTACCGGCGGGTGAGTTGTGAATCATGGTTAGCCCCGGCCATAAATCCTAGGATGGATTTGGTTAGTTGAAGGGCTTTAGGGCTGAGGTAAAGTAATTGGGTTTGGGTTGGGCCTCGGCCTAAGTTGTTGGGCCTGGGGCCAAGTGTTGGGCCTTGGGCCAAGTTGTTGGGCCTTGGGCCAAGTTGATGGGCCTTGGGCCAAGTTGTTGGGCCTTGGGCCAAAGTATTGGGTCTTGGGCCAAGTAGTTGGGCCTTGGGCAAAGTGGTTGGGCCTTGGTCCAAGTTGTTGGGACTTGGGCCAAAGTGGTTGGGCCTTGGTCCAAGTTGTTGGGCCTTGGGCCAAAGTGTTGGGCTTGGGCGGCCCATTAGGCAAGTGTGTCCTTGCGGTTTAGTTCAGTAACGCCTTGTATAATTTACAGGCCCTTGCTTGTGATTGTGCACTTTGGGATTTCCTAGCTTGTTGCAGGTGTTCGATTGATTCAGGTGAGTTCATGATGCCCTTTTTACTCTTTTACTTTTTGGGCTAGCATACACACCGAAATACAATTTTAAACGATTTTACTCGTTACAATGATTTGAATAGTTTTACATGGTCTCACTCGTGATGGTTCATTTTGAAAGCTATATTTGAATTATTTTATTTGCCTTAGGATATTTTAGACTCGTTCATGGTCTTGTGTCCTTAAGGTTAAATACACTATTGATGGTCTAGACTCGAGGACGTTAGCAGACTTGGTAGTAATTGAATATGAGTAGACCTATCTACTTAGTTCCCGTATGGGATGATATATATATATATATTTATGTAGGAATATATATATGTATCTATATATGGAGGTATGTATGTACGTATGAGGATGTGTACCTTATAGCCTACGATTGTGTAATGATATTTAGTTTCTCGTGACTAAGAATGATGTATGTAGGCTTATTGATGTGTGTGTGCATGGTGATTCACGGCCGGGTCAAATATATTACTCAGGTTGTACCCGTGGTGGAGAGGCCCGTGTGACGTGATCATCATTTTGGCGGGTCAAATATATTACATGGGTTTTAAAATCCCGTGGTGAAGAGGCCCGTTGATGTTGAGCCGTGATCGGGTCAAATATATTACTTGGGGAAGACCCGGGGTGAGGAGGCTCGTATTACGTGCTTGGATGTATGAGCCGGGATCGGGTCAAATATATTACTCGGGTTGCACCCGTGGTGAAGAGGCCCATATCTCGTGCTCGAATGTATAAGCTGTGACCGAGTCAAATATATTACTCGGGTTTGACTCGTGGTGGAGAGGCTCGTGTCACATGCTTAGGTCTTACCGCGTCCGGGTCAAATATATTACTCGAGTCTTGACTCGTGGTGGAGAGGCCCGTGTACGTGTGTTCGACGATGATTGTATTACTTGGTGAATTATATATAATTTATTTTATTTATACCTTCTCTATTGTTTATAACTATAGCTTTGAAATAAAGTATGAATTATTGTTTATGAAAACTTGAACTCACTCAGCTCAAGCTGACTTTGTGTGTATGTTAGATTGACTTTCAGGTTGAGGATTAGAGATTTCCGCTTGGACGTGCTAGAGACTACTCGGACGGTTGAAGGCACATCTAGTGGAAGAATTAATAACGCAAACTGTTTCTTTTAAATTATTACCATAAGTATTTAAATTTTAATTTTGGTCACTTTCCCTGGTTTTGGGAATTTTGATGTTATCTATTTCGCTGTTTACTCCTCTGAAACGATTTTAATGAGATGAAGATTTCAAATAAAACGAATATTTTATTTACAATTGATTTTGGACACCTGTACCCGTGTTTTGGGATTTTTAATACTTAAAATTTTCCGCTGTTATTTACTCTGAACTTGTTTTAAATACAAAGAATCGTTTGGTTTTAAATTTTTATGAATTTGTGGATGTGATTACCAACTGTAGGATTCCCGGGATTCGGGGTCTTGCATTGTCTTAGGTCGGGCCCGCATTCGTTTGGTGATAATAACGAAGGGTACAAAGATTATGAAGAGGGATATTCAAGTGGAGTTGATAGGAATCAATTGAGGATTCAAGGGCAATTTGTGTATGTACCCGAACAACAGCCGCAACAGAATTTGCAACAATGGGGTGGGCCTCAATTTAATCAAGAACAATTTCAACAACCCCAACCATTGCAACAAATTCCTCAACAACCCCAATATCAACAACCTTAATTTCAACAACCAAATCCCAAACTGCAATTTCAACAAAATGTGTAACAAAGGCCCATGTATAGGCAAATGGGCCAACCAAGAGTACCATTGGGGGTACCAAGACGGCATTCAAGAGAAATGGTTAGGGGAATTGAAGCTCATTTTCGACCGGTCATCACCAATAACCCATCTCCGGTGGTGATTCGTTAAAACAAAATGGAAGAACGTTTGAGGTTAGAACCAATGCGCTTCAAAGTTTACCAAAGTATAAGGGTCTAGCAACGGAGGAACCTTATTGTCACTTGGAGGCATATGATCTATTTGCAACACAATCGAGGATCAAGGTTTTTCACCTGATAAGGTTAAGTTGGTGTTGTTTCAATCTTCGTTAGATGATAAGGCAAAGAGATGGTTTTACACCTTGCTGTCTGCATCAATTTATACTTGGGCCGAGATGCAACAAAGGTTCTTGGAAGAGTTTTACACAGCCCAAAAGACTAATGATGCAAGACGTAGTTTGAGGAGCTTCCAACAACAATCAGGTGAGATGTTTCAAGAAGCATTTGAGAGATTTAATACGATGTTCAAGAGCTGTCCAGACCATGGTATAGCTCTTTGGGAGTTGTTGAATGCGTTTCATGAGGGGTTGAATACGGAAGTCGAGTGGAACTAAATGTCAATCACAAATGGTACATTTGGTACCAATTATGAACAAGATGATTGGGCATTATTGGAGAAAATGTCGGTCATATCAAAGAGAAAGGATCAAACTGGAAAAAGAGCAAGACCGGCAATTGGAAGACCGCAAGTTCATTCCGTAGAATATGTGGGGGGGGGGGTACAAACTACTAATTAGAGAATTGATGTTTGTACAAATTGAAATGAGTTGGGTTATGGGGCTGATGTGTGTGCGGTAGGGCAACGGCAAGTTGAAGAGGTAAATGCAATTCAAGGTCAAGGAGGTGGTAATCAGAATTATAACATGAACTCTAACACTTACCACCCTGGGTTGAGAAATCATCCAAATTTTCGCTATGGAAATCAATCAACTCAACTCAATCCTAATTTCCAAGGGACTTCTCAAACCCACTTTCTTCCTCGTCAACAATACTTCAATTAAGGAAATGATCAAAGTGGGAATAACCAAGGAAATCAAGGAGGTCAAACTCAATTTCAAGGTACGGGTGGTAATTAAAGTTGGTCTTCGGGTCAAGGTTCATCAAGTGGGAATGAAGTGATGGACATGTTAAAGTTGATGCAAAAAGACATCCAGAAAAGGAATCAACTTGATGAAGCTCGAATGTAAAAGGATGAAGTTCGTGACAAGGCCATCCAATCATTGACCACACAAATGGGTCAACTTACAACCGAAGTGGCAGAATTGAAGAAAAGCAAAGGTCAATTGCCAAGTGACACCAAGGTAAATCCTTCTCATAACTCATCTTGTAATGTTCCTATTAATCATGTTAGTGTGTTGAGAAGTGGTAAAAAGTATAAGGTTAATTTATCACCGGGTTTGGTTGATGGGGAAGTGGAGGATATCAAGGGTAAGGAAAGTGATGATGAAGAAGTTGAAACCAATAAACCCACTAAACATGTCACTTTTGAGAAACCCTTACAAGTTCGGGTCAAGCCTCAAATTTAAATGATAAAAACAAGGAAGTGGAATCAAATGTAGTTCCATTTCCATCGGCTTTGCTTGACTCGGGCAAGTAAAACGTAATTTTAAAGCGGGGTCCTTAAAAGGAGCAAATGTGGGACGTGTTTAAATAGGTTAAAGTGAATTTACCTTTACTTGTAACAATAAAACAAGCGCCCGCTTATGCAAAATTATTGAAAGAGTTATGCACTCAAAAGAGGCAACAGAAAGTGCATAAGCGGGTGGATTTAACCGAGCGGGTAAGTGCGGTTTTAAAAGGAGACCTCCCTCCTAAGCTTAAAGATCCGGGAACCTTAATTAACATTCAAGCGTGTGATTTTCAAATGTCTAGGGCGTTATTGGATCTTGGGGCCAGAGTGAGCATTCTCCTGGGGGTTTATATGACCAATACGACTTTAGTCCTTTGAACGTGTGGAGAACACGGTTGTATTGGATGATTTGTCTCATAAACTCCCCCGTGGAATCGTACGGGATGTCATTGTGAAGGTAGAGGATTTTTATTATCCTGTGGATTTTTTGTGTAACATCCCGAAATTTCAAAGTGATATTAATTATATTACTTACTAATAGAGGGAAAGTTTACTCGGGTTGTCAGGAATTAAATAATAGAGTAGGAGTTGGTATGAGTCGGGCTAGTGTTGGATTAATGGAGACGGGTTAAATGAGAATAGGCCTTAGGTCCATGGGATTTCAGGGATATAAATATCCCCTAAACCCAAAAATATCTTCATTTCCTTACTTTCTACACACACACTCCAAAAACACACACACCATCTACACCGCCGCCGGGCCGAGGAGAGGAACGGGCAGATCCGAGAGAGAGAGAGAGCGATTAGTGTGTTAACAAGTTAAACGAGATCCAAACAAGCTCAAAAAGGTATGATTCTTGATCTTTGAAGTTTAAAGATCCAAGCTTTTTAGTGTATAAGCGACCGAAAATGGTCGGGAAGCGTAGTGGGTGATATTGAACCATAGCAAGGGTGTTAAAATCGCTCAAAATGCTGGACAGAAACCGAACAGCGGCTGATCTGGACAACTTCGCCTGCAACTGGGCAACTTCGCCTTCAAAGCGATGAACTTCGCCTGCAAGCTAAGTTCGCCTGATGAACTTCGCCTGCAAGCTAAGTTCGCCTGATGGCAACTTCGCTGTAAAGTTAAGTTCGCCTAACTGGTAACTTCGCCTGAGGCCAAGTTCGCCTGATGACAACTTCGCCTGAAGCCAAGTTCGCCTGATGGCAACTTCGCTGTAAAGCTAAGTTCGCCTAGCTGGTAACTTCGCCTAAAGCTAAGTTCGCCTAAGGTTAACTTCGCCTAGAGCTAAGTTCGCCCGAGGGTTAACTTCGCCTAAAGTCAAGATCGTTTAGAAAATAAATTAAAAATCTAATGAAAAATGTGTTAAGACAGTTAATGGAAATAAAAATTTTTCCAAGCTGACCTGGCAGCTCGACCCCAGCCAGGGGCTCTGCCCCTTGGACCCTGCTAGGAGCTGCCGCCCCTAGACCCCGCTGCCAGGGGCGCTGCCCCCCGGACCCCCGTTCGTTGTGGGTAGTAGTTAAGACTGGAAAGATGATATGAGTAGTGATAGTTGTTTGATACGTGTACTTGTTATACAGTCAGCCGTGCACAGCTGAAGAAAGGGATTACGATTAACGGTGAATGTAACCGTGTTCAGGTGAGTTTCTAGCCCCATTCCTTGTTATGTTTTCGGGGCTGTGTGCATACTCAATGTGATAGTTAATACACTTACCTTAAATGGTAAGTGTATGCCGTGTATGATATATGTGATAGATACGATGGATTGCTTGACGGTACGTGAACGATCTTCGGATATTGCACGTACTGTCAGGATATAAATAAAGATATTAATATTGTATGTAATGTAAGGATGATGTATGAACATTATGAATGAAAGCTTGTCGGTACGTGAACGATCTTCGGATATTGCACGTATCGTCAAGGGAAGTGATTAGCTCCTTACATGGATATTAAATAATAACTTATAGATAGTGTTCCTTCTATGGAAAGTATAGTGTTCCTTCTATGGAAAGTATAGTGTTCCTTCTATGGAAAGTATAGTGTTCCTTCTATGGATAGTAAAGTGTTCCTTCTATGGAAAGTATACAGAGTGTTCCTCCTATGGAAATTATATATAGTATGGTAATGGTAATGGTTCTTTTAATAGATATTACGTGACGATCCTCCTATGGATATTTATACGAGGTTAAGGATGTAATATGTGTCTTCGGATACGGGAAGAAATATATGGGAATAAATTGTATGTTGCCTGATTAACTAGAACTCACTCAGCGTAGCTGACTTTTAGTATGCACGCAGGTGAGTAGGAAGAGGCAGCTCGCTTGAGGAGACACGTGGCACAGAATAAGAGGCTGGCATCGGAAGACTCAAGACTTTTAAGTTTAATGTTTCGTTTATTTTGAAAGACAACATGATGTTTTAAGACAAGACGTGTTTTGTTATGAAATGTTTAATGAAAGCTTTTATATTCCGTGAAGTTTTAATGAACTCTGATTTGTAAGAACTGTGTTTATGAGTAAATCCGACGTTAAAGTAAGGCTACCGGGTTCGGGGCCTTACATTTTGGTTCTGGATTATTCATCAGGTGACTCAAGTCAACAACAAAATGTTATCTTGGGTCGACCATTTTTGAACACTGCTCATGCAATCATTGATTGTAGATTTGGTACTGTTGACATGGCGTTTGGTAATCGAAAAATGCGTTTAAATGTTTTTACTAACATTGCTAATTCTTTGAGTGGTGAAGAATGTTTTTTGGTAGATGTGGTGGATCATTGTAATCCTCATGAATATAATGAGGATTGTGTAGAGGCTTGTATTTGTGATGATTCTGAACAGGTACACGTATGTGCTTTGTGGATGGAGGAACAAAAACAAGATGGTTTAGCTGTGCAAGAGGGAAGACCACCATGGACACATCAATGGTAGAGTTTGCCAAAGGAAATCAATTCGGATACAAAACCAACTTTGGAGTGTCCACCAAAGGTGGAATTGAAGGAGCTTCCAAGTCAATTGAAGTATGTTTTCTTAGGGGAGAATGAAACCCTCCCGGCTATCATTGCTTCAAATTTGGAGGAAACTCAAGAGAGGGCGTTAGTGAAGGTGTTGGAAGCACATAAAGCGGCCATTGGATGGACGCTTGCATATTTAAAAGGTATTAGTCCATCAATTGTTATGCAAAAAATAATTACAGATGAGGAGGCTAAACCAACAAGGGAGATTCAAAGGAGATTAAACCCGAACTTGCGGGAAGTGCTGAAAAAGGAGGTGATCAAGTGGTTGGATGCAAGGATCATTTATCACATTTCAGACAGCTCATGGGTGAGCCCGACACAGGTAGTGCCCAAGAAAGCCAGCATCCAGGTAATAAAAGATAATAAAGATGAACAAATCGCCACCCGACCAGTAACCGGGTGGCGAGTGTGCATTGATTATAGGAAATTAAATACTGTCACCTCCAAAGACCGTTTTTCATTACCATTCATTGATCAAATAATTGAAAAACTTTCGGGTCAAAAATATTATTGATTTTTAGATGGGTATTCGGGGTATAATCAAATTGCAATCCATCCCGATGACCAACACAAAATCACTCTAACTTGTCCATATGGCACCTTTGCTTTGAGACGGATGCCATTTGGATTGTGTAATGCCCCGGCCAGTTTTCAAAGATGCATGATGAGTATATTTTCAGACATGGTCGGGGATTCACTTGAGGTTTTTATAGATGACTTTTCTATTTTTGGTTCAACTTTCAAGTCATGTCTCAATGATTTAGAAAAAGTTTTAAAAAGATGTGTTAAGACAAACTTGGTGTTAAGTTGGGAGAAAAGTCATTTCATGGTACAAGAAGGTATTGTGCTAGGCCATGTGGTTTCAGGAAGGGGGGATGGAAGTTGATTAAGCAAAGATTAGAGTAATTTCATCTTTGCCACCCCCCAAGAAATGTCAAAGGGGTGAGATCGTTTTTGGGACATGCCGGATTCTATAGGAGATTCATTAATGGTTTTAGTGAAATTTCAAAACCTTTATGTAATCTATTATTGAAGGATGTCCCCTTTGAGTTTACTGATGAATGTTTGCAAGCATTTGACAGTTTGAAAGAGAAGTTAATGCAAGCACCAATTCTGCAATCACTGGATTGGTCAAATCCGTTTGAGATTATGTGTGATGCTAGTGATAGCACAGTTGGAGCGGTTTTGGGTCAAAGAGTGGACAAAAAGTCAGTGGTGATTTATTATGCGAGCAAAACTTTATCTGAGGCACAATAAACTACACCGCTACCGAAAAGAAAGTTTCTTGCGGTGGTGTATGTCTTAGATAAGTTTTGTTCGTATATTTTGGGAAGCAAAGTTGTGGTGTACTCAGATCATAGTGTGGTTCGATATTTGATGGAAAAGAAAGATGCGAAACCGTGTTTGATTTGATGGGTGTTATTGTTACAAGAATTTGACCTTGAAATCCGTGACAAGAAGGGTTGTGAGAATGTAGTTGCGGATCACTTGTCTCGGATTACCCTTGATGGTGTTGATGATCCGATAGAGATAAACGAGAAATTCCCGGATGAAAATTTGCTTGTTGTTTCAACCGCACCATGGTATGCTCACTATGTCAATTATTTGGCCACGAGGGCGATTCCTGAATTTTGGTCAAAGAAAAGGAGGCAACAATTCATGGCCCAAGTCAAGCAATACATTTGGGATGAACTGGACCTTTTCAAAGTTGGAGTAGATCAATTTCTTAGAAAATGTGTACCCGAAAATGAAGTGCAAGAGATTTTGAAACACGCCCATTCATCGGCATGCGGGGGCCATTTTAGTGGTTCTAAAACGGGGTATAAGGTACTCATGTGTGGGTTTTATTGGCCAACGATTTTTAAGGATGCCAATGAATATGCTCGGCATTGTTTAAATTGCCAAAGAATGGGGGGTATATCAAAAAGGAATGACATGCCTTTATAACCCTTATTAGTTGTTGACATTTTTGATTTGTGGGGCATAGATTTCATGGGCCCGCTTCTAAACTCATGCGGGTACCTTTACATTCTTGTTGCGGTTGATTATGTGTCAAAGTGGGTCGAAGCGGTTGCAACAAGAACTAATGATCATCCGTGGTGTGTAAGTTTGTTCAATCCAACATCATCTCAAGATTTGGGATTCCTAGAGTTATCATAAGTGATGGTGGATCGCATTTCAAGAACTTTGCATTTGCCAAATTGTTGAACCGTTATGGTGTTAATCACCGAATTGCAACGCCTTACCATCCTCAAACAAGTGGCCAAGTTGAAGTTTCTAATCGACAAATTAAAGAAATTTTAATGAAGACGGTTTGGGTTGATAGAAAAGATTGGTCGATTAAGTTGGATGATGCATTATGGTTGTATCGAACGACCTATAAGACACCGATTGTTACCACTCCTTATCGGTTGGTGTATGGAAAGGTTTGTCATTTTCCAATGGAAGTAGCTCACCGGGCGTTATGGGCAATTAAAAATGTCAATATGGATTACAATGAAGCGGGTGAGTTGAGGAAGTTGAAATTGAATGAGTTGGAAGAAATCTGGGATGAGGCTTCGAATTACAAAGAGAAATTAAAGAGGGTGCATGATGCTAAGATACGGAAACAAACATTTGAGGTTGGGAAAAAAGTGTGGCTTTATAATTCAAGAATTAAATTGTTTCCTAGAAAGCTTAAAAGCAAATGGATGGGCCCGTATGTCATCACAAGAGTCGGGAGGTTTTGTGATGTGGAGATTGAAGACCCGCAAAGTCAAAGTAAACAAGTTGTGAATGGACATCGCCTCAAGCCATACCTAGAAGGGAAGGATGTGAATATGCTTGAAAATGACAAGGTGAGTTTCCTCTTAAGCTCATCGAATGGTTCCACCGCGCATAAGTCCAGATGGGAAGAACTTCAGGTAAAGGAAAGGGAAAAGCTATAGCAGCTAGTGGTCGGGCTGCTCAAGCCAAGAGACAACGTTTGCGGGAAGAACAAGAACAAGTACGAGTGGAAATTCCAAAACCCGATTGAAGGGGCGGTGTGTTATCAAGCTATGCTCTGGAATGGCAACCGGAGTTGTTTAGGGATAAATTGAGCACTTTGAGAGATAGAAACGAAGCATTTATGTGTGAAAAGGAAGTAAATGATCCGGGTTTTGAAGCGTTTGGTGTATTTAACAGATTTGAAGCGTTGGGGTGGGAAGCTACCCTCAAATGTTATGATGAAGAAAGCAACACGTTATATGAGAGGGAGATCGAGGAATGGGTATCTACCTTGAGGTGCCCACCATTTAAGAAGGGGTCGGATATGAAGTTAATTGGTACTGTGGGAAGAATTCAAGTGGTGATGTCCTTTGAGACACTTAATCAAATTTCCTTGTTCGGCAGCAAGCCATCAAATTTATATGTCAATCCATCGATCAAAGATTTGTTTGACAATCCTGACAAACATCCATAATGGTTTAATATGTTATCGTCTGTGTTGAAAGGAGGTAGAGGTACGGGTTCAAATTTTAGAAGAGGAGACTTGAAGATTGAGGCAAGGTTATTAATGATAATATGCTTATCTAATGTTGTACCACGAAGGGGAGATATTTCAATAGTCAGGAATAGCGATATTCCTATTCTATATGCTTTGATGAGTGCAGGCCCACTCATTTATTTTCGTTATTTGGCTATGATGAACATCTGGATCAGTCAGGAAAGTAATAAAAGAAAGTTAATTCCTCATTGTCGATTGATTACAGCCCTATTAAAGCATCATGGGGTTATTCAAGATGATGCGACTGAAATAACAAAGAATTTCAAGGAACATAAGTTGGAGGATTTGGGTCAAGGCTGGAAATACACAAAGGGTGAGAGGTACCATCAATTGAAGAATGAAAACATGAGATAGAGAGTGCTGAGGGAAGATGTTGAACCGGAGTCAGATGAAGAGTCGGAAGAAATAGTGGAGGAACCAAGTGAAACGGAGGATATGGAGGTGGTAGGTAATCATGAGACGGGTGGTGGTCGTAGTTCCCAACATGGGGGTTGGGATTATTCGACTGGATATGCTTCATATGGGGACAATTGGGCCCACATGGGATCACTTAATGATGTGGTGGAAAGGCATAGGCCTTCCACTTATGGCAATTGGTCGGAAGAGTCTCGAGCTTTATTTGACCACCAAAATTTTATGGGTGCATACCATGAACGAGCTGAAAAGGAGAGACATGACTGAGTAGAGATGTGGAGCAGTGCCCAAGCCTATGGGCAAGAGCACAAAATAAACATGCGGTATTTGAATGATAGAAATAGAAGAATGCATGATCAGTGGCATGCTGGGGAACCAGTTGTTCCAGATCCACCAAGTGTGGATTACACATCTCTCCCACCATATGACGGTTCAGTGCGCTATCCCGAACCCCCACTGCATCATTCCATGTGGGTGGACCCGATGCAATCAATGGCACCACCACCACCATCATCTGGAGAAGATAGTAACGAAGGAAATGGAGCATTCAATTTTGGTGAATTTTTGGACTTCATGACCTCCATCTTGGGCCACCACAACCGCCCTACTATTGATGAGGACTTTGTCATGTCAGGTGCACGTGTTTTGTATATTGTTTGTATAATTGTTAATACTGTTTTTCGGTTTTTGTAATTGGGTGGAAGGGAGGAGGATGAAACACTTGAATTAGTGTTCGGGTCATGAAAAGAGGTGGTGTGTTTTTTTTCACTTTCTCAAAACCATACATTGGGGACAATGTATCCGAAGTGTGGGGATGGGAAAGTTTTCGTTAAAAATGTTAAAAATTTAAAAATTAAAAAAAAAAGAGGACAATTGAAAGAAAAACACCGGAAAGTGGTAAGATAATAGGGGTAAAGTTTTGGTTGCTTTTCATGGTCATAATTCCTTCAAAGTCAAGTTTGCTTAGTTGTTTTAAAAATAAATAAGGTTGAGAAGTATTTTAGTCAAGGTTAGCATGCTATTGGTATAATAACCCGCATAACATATCCATATTCACTTGAGTATTAGGGAAAATGAAAAGTGGTGATGGATTGGTTATTCTCTGTTAGAACTTGTGCTATTAATGCATTTCGAGACCTTAGCTTTGTATAAGTGCAAAAGTGATAGAGGCAATTAGGTTAAAGCCTCGTATGGATGAGCGTGAGTGTAGGTTTTGGGGGTTGGGCCGCATACATTACACTTATGAGCGTTGGCAATGAGAGGGGCGGGGGGTTGGTTCCTTTAGTAAACCTATTTGGACTTATTCTTCTTATTTAATTAACCCCGATGTATGTTATGAGACGATCCGACTTGGTAGGTTTTTCTTTGTAATTGTAGTTGTTTTGCTATTAATCAATATAGAGTAGTGGATTTCATGCTTATGTGCAAGATTGAAAAAAAAAATTGACAAAATATATATATGAAGAGAGAGAGAGAGAAAAGAAGGAAAAGATTGGGATTTGATATCCAAAGTTTGTGATACAAATTGATAGTGTATATAGTAGTTTATTTTATTGTTATTTAGGTTTAATGTAACAAGCCGGATCGGATCATTTGAACCATTTTCAATATTCCCATTCCATACCTTTACACCTGGCCCCATTACAACCCATTTTAAGATCTCTTGATTTTCATTTGTGTTAAAGCATGAATAGGTGGAGATTTGACAGTGGCACAAGCGTATGCAAGGAGAATTGAGTATTATTGGAAAATATGGAATGATCACCGATAAGAGAGTTAACGAGTGACGGTGTGTTATGTGTGAATAAAAACCAAAAGCATGTTAAGGTTGACTAAAATTCTATGTTTTAAATATAATACTACGTGATACTAATGCAAACCTCTAATAGTGAGGGAATAGGGTATGATTGGGGACCTTGACTGAGCCGGGCTTGTGGTTTGTTTGGTGGTTGTGTTTTGAAAGCAATTGTGGTTTCAAGTGTTGCTTGAGGGCAAGCAACGTTTAAGTTTGGGAATGTGACGGGTGGATTGTAGAGCCACCCTTAAGTGTAGTAATTTTAGTTAAAACATGTGCGTTTATGTTTAATTTCAAGGATTTGGATTACTACACTATGTCATGTGATTGCAGGTATAAAGAGATAAAGGACGAAACAACAAGATCATAGGCGAAAACGGTGAAGAAAATGGAGTGGGAACGAGGGAGATACAAAGAAAACAAGAAACCGGAAACAAGCTCCACTGTGGCCCACGGTGTACACCGTGGACCATGGTCCAAGTGGAACAAAGAAATCAGAACCCACCGTACCGTGTTATGAATGTTGGACCGTGGGGTGGACCATGGCCCACGGTCTGGACCGTGGACCACGGTCCAAGTCGTAACAGACGGGTTTGTTTTGTTTAATAGGCCGTTTTGGCTTGTCTTTTCATCTATCTTTGGATTGGGAAGGCTTGTGGAGGATTTGTGGAGACAAGATCATTATCTTAGATGTTGGAAAACATTGTTTTATGCTTTTGATTCATTTGTGGAAGACAATTGATGTGATGATGATCCATAAAACCATGAGTGGCTAACTTCATTGGTGATCAACTTTGATGTAAGGATAATTTATACACTATGTCTTGCTTTGATTTCTAGAATAATGACTTTGCAATGTTTGTTTGGTTATTATGGTGTTTGATTCTTTGATTGTAAATTGTTGCTTGTATTTGATCATAACCTAAACCATACGTTCTTGGTCCGGAATGAAAAAGAATATTGCCTTACATGTCCTAAAGTGTCTTACTTTCTTAAAGGCTAAACCGATCATCAAAAACCTTTTGGGTTACTCGAGCAACCTCCGATTCCCATTTGGAAATGGGATGACATCGCTATGGATTTCATCACTAAACTTCCAACAACCCATGATCAAAATGATAGCCTTTGGGTAGTCATCGACCGACCAACCAAATTGGCTCACTTCATTCCCATGAAAGAGAAATTTTTGATTCAAAAACTTACTCAACTCTACGTTAAGCACATTGTTTGTCATCATGGAGTACCTTTAACTATCATCTCCGATCGTGATGGTCGTTTCACCTCGTATTTTTTGAAGTCTCTTCAGAATGTCTTGGGAACTCAATTGGATCTCAGCACTGCTTATCATCATCAAATCGATGGTCAGTTTGAAAGAACCATCCAAACACTTGAAGATAAGCTCGGATCTTGTGTTATTGAATTTGGCAGAAATTGGGATTCTCATTTACCATTTATTGAATCCTCTTACAACAATATTTTCCACTCTAGCATTAGTATGGCTCCGTTTGAAGCTCTCTATGGTCTCAAATGTCATTCCCCGAAATGTTGGGATGAAATTGGTGAAACTCGGACTACCAATCCTGAGATGTTTCAAGAAACCACTGATAGAATTGCTCTATTTCGTCAAAATCTCATTGCTGCTAGAAGTCGGCAAAATAGTTATGCGGATAGATGAAGAAAACATCTAGAATTCAATGTGGGTGACCTAGTCCTTCTCAAAGTATATCCTTTGAAGGGTGTTGTTTGTTTTGGAAAGAAAGGAAAGTTATTTCTGTGTTTTGTTGGTTCGTTCAATATCATAGAAAGAGTCGGTAAAGTTGCTTATAAGCTCGATATTCCGCAAGACCTGTCTAATATTCATCCGATGTATCATGTTTCGAACCTCAAAAAGTTCTTAGCCGAAGGGAATCTTCATATCTCCCTCGGCGAAGTTCACATCAATGACTCAATGCATGTTATTGAAAAGTCGTTGAAATCATGGATCGAAAAGATTAGGAAAATAAACATAGACAAATCCCATTAGTGAAGGTTCGTTGGGAATCTAAACGCGATGCAGAATTTACTTGGGAACGAGAAGATCAAGTGAAGACCAAGTATCCCAATCTCTTTGTTGCAGATTCTTCCTAATTTTGGGACAAAATTTCCAAAAGTAGTTCCCTACAGTGACATTCGCCAATGTTTCAATTTGTATTTGTTTAACCAACCCATGCTTGTAATTCGGATCATTTATCATTAATAAAACATGCTTTTATTAATATTTGTTGGTGTTAATTTATTTTGTATTATTATATTGTGTATGCTTGTTAAAAATCCTCAAACTCGCTTATTTCATGTCATTGTTGCATAAAATCAAAGTACAAGGGTCAAAAGAGTCAAAAATCAAAGTTTTGTTACTCTAGTCTCGCCACGCTACGAGATGGATGAACATAAACCCGTTACGATGCACGAGATGGAGATGTTTCTATAACTTTCTTGGTCCATCGTGCATCAAGTTGCACAACAGGCACCTTTGTTAACTGAAAATTTATTAGATGCGATTTGATTCATCAAATTGATCCCAAACGACTTGTTATTCTAGATTATTCTCAAAGAAATGTATTTGGACGATTTTATAACTTAAACCTAAGAACTTTAAGGAAGCTCTCACAGATGAGAGTTGGGTTGTAGCTATGCAAGATGAATTGAAACAATTCACTAGAAACCAAGTTTAGGAATTAGTTTATCTTTATAATGGTCATACTATCTTAGGAACCAAGTGGGTCTTTAGAAATAAGATGGATGAAAATGGCAAGGTTACTAGGAACAAAGCTAGGTTAGTTGTCCAAGGATTTGATCAACAAAAAGGCATTGATTATGAAGAGACTTTTGCTTTGGTTGCTAGATTTTAATCCATAAGGATTCTACTTGCTTCTTGTGCTAAAGACTTTAAACTTTATCAACTGGATGTTAATAGTGCTTTTCTAAATGGAATAATTAGTGAAGACGTTTATCTATCACGACATCCCAGTTTTGACGATTGTGTAAAACCCCATCATGTTTGTAAACTTGATAAGGCATTGTATGGACTTAAACAAGCCCATAAGAATGGTATGATTGACTTCAAACATTCTTGCGTTATAATGGTAATTTTATGGACAAAACAGATAATAAATTACTTTCTAAGAAGAAGATAATGATCTATTGCTAGTTCAAATATATGTTGATGACACTATATTTTGTTCTACATGTCAAAACATATGCGATGAATTTGCTAACAAGATACATGATGAATTTGACATGAGTATGACGTGTGAACTTAATTTCTTTCTTGGTTTGTAAATTAAACAATATAGTGATGAAATATTCATAAATCAGACTAAATATATATGTGATAAATTGAAAATGCTTGATTTATGAATGTTAAACCTTTGGATACACCTTGGCTACAACTACTACTTAAACTAAAGATGAAGAATGTGAAGTGTTATGTCTAATGTGTACTATTGTGCTAGATTTTATGAAAGCCCAAATAAGTCACATTATAAAGCCGTTAAACACATCTTTCACTACATCAAAGAAACGATAGAATTAGGCTTGTGGTGTTCTAAAGGTGAAGGTGTTGATATCATGTTCTTTACAAATGCGGAACTTGTTAGATGCACAATTGATAGAAAGACAAGTGGTGTAGGAGCTTTCATGTGACTTGCACTAACATCATGGTTCTCAAAGAAAAAGCCTATGTCGCACTTTCCACAACCGAAGCCAAATATGTCGCCGCCGGTATAGCATATGCACAAGTGTTGTGGATGAAATAAACTCTTGTGGAATATGAGGTAAGTACTACTTCCATACCAATATTTTGTGACAATAAAAGTGATATATATCTTAGTAAGAATCATGTGTTTCATTCTAGAACTAAGCGTATAGACATCTTAAGGATAATGCGAATAAAGGTCACATGTATATAAATAAGGTTCCTTTAGGAAAAAAAATAGCCGACATATTCACCAGCCATTAAAAAAGAAAGCATTTCAAATCATGAGATTAAGTCTAGGAATGTTAGAACACAACTCCTGATCAACCTCGGCTAGATGGATGGCGAACTCGCATGGAAGATGGCTAATTGACCGCTCACGGTCGATATCCACGGACGTTTAAACCGACCGTCTGCGCGGTGTTCATCTAGAAGCTTAATGGAAGCAATTTCACGGTCGATCAGACCAATCGCCAAGTGACCATCAGGTGACCGCCAAAGCGAGCATCAAGGAGGCAGTCTGCATTTAAAACTTGTGTCTGGATTCAAGTTTGATTGAAGCAATAGTTAAAGAGACTATCGAAGAGGAATATGGAAATTCAAATTTTTGTCCAGTTCCACAGTCGATTGCACCGATCGTGCATCGACTGTAAGATTGACTATCGGCATCCTGACATAACCTCTACACAAGTTTGAAGAGATTTTGATTCTCACAAACCTTCAAAACCTCGTGTGTGGAATCTCAAGACGTTCTCAAAAGACTGCATATCTATGGTATTGATTCTTTCCTCGCCTTTCATTCAACCATTGATCCTTCAAATTACTAGTTTTCCCTAAACATTTAAAGCCACATGTTATTCAAATATGGGAGAAATAACTCTTACATACTCTCTTGTAAATTCATGCATGGTCCTTGTGTAAACTCACAACCTTCATTTCTCTCATAAACATATCTCAACATGGTTCATTTCATTGATCTAGATACATCCTCAAACAATTTCAACATTCTTTTTTTCTTGAAGAATACTAGAAGGTAAAGTTGAGACCGAAAGCCATTCTGAATACAAGGTTTGTGAGCAATTCAACTCCGTTGATGACAATTTCTCCTCGAGACCAATGAAATTTTAATTTTTTACCCTCGTAATCTTCACTGTTTTTATTCCCATTTCTATTTTGATGCTCCTACTCGATTCATTCTTCTTACTATGAATAATTGTACTCGGAGATGGTGCCTTAGGAACTTTTGTGAAATTCTTTGAAGGAGTTGAGTTTTACTCTACCTCAAGGAAACTTTCAACATTGAGAAGTGTCCGCCATGTTCCTCTTTCCTACATAATCTCTTCTATTTGTAAGCCCACCGTCCTTCAAAAACAAAAATGTTGTCAACATTTGTGATCTTACCGCCGAAGCTTTAGTATGGTTAAAGATTATTTATCACAATCTCTTTATGAGAGGAAGATATCATCACAAAGTATATACAATGGAAACTTACGCATTGTATTATTTAAAAACTTTTACTCCATGCAACCTTGGTCCTATACTCATAACGAATATGAGTAATCTTTGGCGCAAACTTCGCACCTCACTACCATATGGTATGTTACTCACTAAGGTATTCAATTCGATGGGTAATCTTTCTCTTGTTGAAGGATTCTTTCATGTTAACAAACCCCTTCACATACATACGCTCAACGAAGAATTCGTCAATTTCATGTATCAAGTGATATGTGGTGCCTTGAGCAATAATGACAGGTATGATGGAATTTGTCACAAGGTTAATCATGAGTGTCTATACATTGTGGAATATCAAAGTGGCGTTGGAGACGAAGAAGTGGCATTCTCCACTCAATAGGAATCTACTGCCATCCAATGTGAAGATGGAAGCTTGAAGACTCGACTTTTGAAAGGTTGATTAGTCAAGTATGGGTGTAATGTTGGCTGTGTGTCCCTTTATGTTTGAACCTAAAAATTGTTTTAAAAACATTGTAGGTTTCTAGTTTATGTAGGCCGGTTAGGATTTAAAACCTTTTTGTTAAACTTGTAGTTATCTGTTTTGTGTAGGCATGTTAGGTTTATGTAAGAATTTTATGTGTTTGCATATTGATTTGTGTTATGACATACTAATTTGGTTGAACTTGTTTCTTTTGGCTATATATTTTGCTTGTACCACTAACTTTGTATTGTGAACTAAGCATGGTTTTATGTAACGCCCTCAAATTTTCGTTAAAAAGGATTATGTCTTGTAGAGTTTTGTATTTTTATCCGAGACCCGATATGGCATCTTAAAGGACCTTCTCGTCATTCTCAAAATCCACATTAATCAACCTTTGAAATCAAGACGTCACAGTTTGCAAGTTGGAGGGCCTTAATGTAAATATATTATAAACTTAAACCCTAATCCCCTTTCCCCTAATTCTGGCCAATCGCAACAATTGCAGCCACCACCACCTCGAATTTGGAGCCACTTCGACCAATATCCAGCCATCTCTTGACTAATTCAAGGTTAGTATTATGTCAATGAAGGTCTTTTTCACCATTAAACTCATTATTGAACCCTATAGATATCATAAACATGTTAGGGTTTGAATTTTGATCATAACAGTTTGTGACAGATTCGTAAACGTTTATTGTTTGGTCTGTAACTCGATGAAAATTTATTGTTTTTGATCGATTCTTGTTTCTATGATGTTCTACTTTGAGTCTAGTTTCCAGAAAAGTATAATAGGTAATTTTTGGACGAGATTTGATTGATTTTCATGATTTTATAAAATTGAGTGTTAAAGCTGATGCGGGATAACGGATTCTGGTCTGTCTTCCCGACATCATAAATCTTTTTCGACAAGTCCAAATTGTTTGTTTCCACTTCTGGAACTTAATATTTTTAGTTAGGAATCAAACCCAATTGTAATAATTTAATTTAGTTGGGTAATGATTTATATAAAAATAAAACCATTCTGTTGCGCACTGAGATAGCTGCACGTACCTTTCTGCGTTGGAGGAATTTTCAAGATTTTTATGTGCACTAGAAAAATAAAATAAAAATATTTTAATAAATTTAAGACATTTATACAACTCTAGTAAAAATTTCATAATTTATTTCTATGGTTTTCCTATGTAATAAAATACATCCTTTCATGCTAAAATCTGCTCCTTATTCTCGACATTGATCAATTCTTTCGGTTTAGGACTTAACCGGTGGCTGACCAATTGAGGTCCTTTCGGGACTGTTTTAATTAAAATTATTGCTCTATCATCTTCCTAGGTATGTCTTGTATATCATACCTTAGTATCATGATTTTTCGCATTCGTTAGATTGGTCAATTGTTGATGAGGTGAAAACTAGGTTTCGGTTGTCTAGTTTGTCAATTGTTGCGTCTAGCGCGTTGTTTGAGGGAACTAACAACCAACTCAGTTTGTTTAACTTTGGTTTGATATACAGGCTGTGGAAAAATGATTTTTGTATGTAAGGCCCCGAACCCCGGGAGCCCCACAGTTGGTATTCATACAAAATACTTAATAAAATAATTAAAACTTGAAAACGGTTTCTTCCATTAAAACAAACATCTCAGAGTGTAAATTCAGCGGAAAGCATAAATAGTGAAGTAAGTTCCCTAAAACCCGGGAATTTTGCCCAAAACCAATTTTTAAATATAATTCATAAAACCATTTAAAATAAAATTGTTCAAATTACATTCTTCCATCCACGTATGCCCTTCACCGTCCAAGTAGCTTCGTGCACGTCCAAGCGATAAGGTATCCTCTTCCTAACCTGAAACTCACACTAACATGCACACAAAGTCAGCTTGAGCTGAGTGAGTTCAAGTTTTAAGTAAATAATATCAGTAGTAACAACTATGATAGTCATACCAAAAGTTTAAAAACAAAAGAGTGCATCCATTAAATCATCATTACCGAAAACTAAACATTCTCATACATACATATACAAAATATATATATAAACATCCTTTCAAGTACATCCCTATATATATAACAATATATATATATATATAACATCCACGTATAGCATCAGGGTCGAGCAAACGTACAACCCAAACACGTAACATCAACGCATGTAAACACAAAGTAGGCATACGCAACATCAGTAGTCGAAACGACTACAACATCGCCAAATATAGGCCAAGCAATAATGTATATGTATATATATATATATTTAAGATCCCAAGGTCTACCATATACTAGCAAGCCTATATAAAATCGTTTAAAACATTTCATCAAGTAAGAAAACACTTAGGTGTGCATGCTAGCCCAAAATTTAAAAAAGTAAAAAGGGCATCATGAACTCACTTGAAATCAATCGAACACCTGCAATGAGCTAGGAAATCCCTAAGTGCACAATCACAAGCAAGGGCCTGTAAATTATACACAACACGTTACTAAACTAGACCGTAAGAACACTCTTGCCTAATGGGCCGTTCAAGCCCAACACTTTGGCCCAAGGCCCAACAACTTGGCCCAAGGCCCAACACTTGGCCTAAGGTAATCAAATCGAGTCGAATACTCGCGTAATAAACCTTAAAACCATTTGTTAAATGAATCAGCCCCAAATGGACCAAATTCCCATTTTAATCTTTTCATTCATCATGATTATGTCACCCGAGTTGATAGGGTCGACGGTTCCTTTTTACAACTCTCACTTTAACATTTAAACGAAAATTCGCGCACCGCCGACTCGATTGACGAAGCACTAACCAAAACAGCCCCGAGCATCAAAAAATTATTTTTTCCACAGCCCTTAAACCCCCCCAGGGCTGTACAAACTGATTCGGTCGGTCATCCGATCAATTAACGCATTAAACTCAACAATTGTCAATCCTACACCCGGTAAACCTTAGTTTTCGAACTAAAATCGATTGACCGACCTAAACACCTCCATTGGCCATGAAATTATAATATGATGTACATGTCATACCTAGTGGGATTTTAATATGAAAACCTCACTCAAAACAGCCCCGGAAAAGCAGCCACCCGGTTAGCCTACAACAAGACGTTTTTCGATCAATACGCGCAATATAAGGATCAATTAACGTGTAAAAGACGTGGGGAATCATAGTACATACCTTGAATTGAAGTTCTAAAGCTTAGAATTGGCTGCAATAAAAGAAAATCATGGGTCTTGGGTCTGCTCTTTCTGCCGATCGCAACAATAGGGGGGCTAGGGTTAGTTTATGTTATAACATAATATATTACACTCTAGTCCCTCCAGATTGAAGTGTAAGGCAAAATGGAAGGAAAAGTGAGGTTCTTTAACCTACCGGGATGACGTAAAGGCTTCCGAGAGACGTCAGTTAAGACCCCCGAGTTATACATACTTTACACGCGCTAATCATTAAACCGGAAGTATTACGGGTGTTACATTGTAAGTATTGGAGCTGAATTGGTTGTCGGTTACTAAACGGGTCGGTACAACGCGAATTCGCGTTTATTTGATAGTTGGTGTGATGTGTTAGCGAGTTATCCACCCATCCAACTCGTGTAGTGTCATGTGGACTTGTTGGCTGTGATTTTATTAAATTTGGTCCACACGGGTGTAACACCCGTCAACTTCCGGTTTAATGATTTAGCGCGTGTAAAGTATGTATAACTCTCGGGACTTAACCGACGTTTCTCTGAAGCCTTTACGTCATCCCGGTACGTTAAAGAACTTAACTTTTCCTTTCATTTTGCCTTACACTTCAATTGGGAGGGGCCTGGATGTAAAATTTTTATATTATAATAATTAACAAAAAATCCTAACCCTAACTCTATTCTCCATCCCGATCGGCCAAGAGCAGTCCCCCTGTTGGTGCATGATGTCAGTAGTTCAGTGTCGAGTGTCTGTAATCGTGTTAGTTAGATTTGAGTTTTGTATGTAAGCGAAGTTGCTAACAAGTTCGCTGATATGGGCGAACTTGTTAGACAAGCGAAGTTAGGGACAACTTCGCCTGAACATGCCAGGCGAAGTTGTCGTGTCTATATAAGCTGTTTGTTTACGGCTTATTCAATAGAGATTAAGAGATTTAGTTTATTCGTGTATTCGAGTCAGAGAGTTTGTATTCAGTGATCATAGTATCACGTGTTTACGGTGGGAATACAACGTGTGTTTGATTATCGTATCGTGTGTTAGCTCGTATTGTTTTCTATACTCGTAACGTCTTACGTAGGGATTCCGCACCTACGTAGAACGCGATATCTCGTGTAGATCCGGTTGGGAACCTACAATTGGTATCAGAGCTTTTGCTCGATTGTGTGGTTCGGGATTATCACGCGGGTGTAGAAATCGTTCCGTTTGACTATTCGCGGGACGAGTTTTCTGAGTTTTTGTGCTATACTCACCTCCTACAATCATAAACAACCCATAACACCTTCACAAACCTCGAAAAACCCAGAAATCTAATCTGCAGAAAGTTCGTGTTCATCAGGCGAAGTTGCCGTCACTGTTAGTAGGGTTTCGGCGAAGATATAAGGTTAAGCGAAGTTATCCACAACTTCGCCTACCTCTTCAAGTTCGCTTACCTCAAGCGAAGTTACCCACAACTTCGCCTACCTCCCAAGTTCGCTCAACTCAAGCGAAGTTATTCTCAACTTCGCCAATCCGGCGAATTTAAGAAAGTGAGCGAAGTTACAAATTCACGCGAAGTTAAGTTTTAAGCGAAGTTATCCACAACTTCGCCTACAGTGCTGTTTGAAAATAAAATTTTTGATTTTCGGATTTCTTTGAGTTTTGTGAAAGATGTCTTCGATAAACATTACCGAACTGGTAAAGATGGAAGTAGAAGCGGGTTCGGCTACAAAGGCACCTAAGATGGTTAAGAAAACTGATTATGTAGCGTGGAAAGATCGTTTTGAACAATAAGTCAAGTATCAAGATGCGAAGATGTGGGTGTGCATACAAGATGGTTACATTCCACCTACTGCTGAGTACGAGGGTCGTGATCAGATCAAGAAATACAAAGAGATGGAAGAAGAGGAGAAGAAAATGTATGAGGCCGAAAGCAAAGCTCATGCAGCAATTACAATGGCTCTTCCACAAGAGATTCTGCACACTTTCAGAAAGTATAAAACTGCCAGAGAGCTTTGGGAAGCACTTGAGAACCGGTTTGAGGGTAACGTAGGAATTCGTGCGTCAAAGATTAAACTTCTAAAAACCCAATTCTCGGTCTTCAAGTATCTGAAGAATGAATCACTTGATGATATCATCACTAGGTATTATCATCTGATGACTGAACTCAGCAACTATTCAATTGTTTACAAAGAAGATGAGATTGTTGAGAAGCTTCTTGATGCTCTCCCACCGAAATGGGAGATGTATACTGTGTTGATGAGAGAAGACAAAGACTTTGCTGACTATGACCTGGAGACAGCAGTTAACAAGCTAAGAACGTTTGAACTGAACATGGTACGAAAGGAGACACCTACCGATTAGGTTCAAGATCCGGGTATGTATGGTGCAAAGGTTAACTCAGGATCAAGTTTGAAAACTGAATCATCTGCTTATTACTCTAAGGGAGAGTCAGGCGCTAACTCAACACACGAAGGACATGTATCTCTCAACATGAACGGTGATGTGTGCTTTGTAGCTGGAGGATCAAATGCTTCTCAACCTCAAGCGACCAAGAGTAGTTTTACCCCAAGTGTTTCAAACAACAACTACTCGAAGATGCCCATGAGTGTTAAATCTGCTGAACAGCAGTTTGCCCTCTATGCATCTTTTATTGCTTCGTATGAGAATTACATTCAGGGTAAGATTGTTGATCCTGCAATTTTGGATGAAGACTATGATCAGATCGATGCTGATGATCTGGAGGAGATGGATCTGCAGTGGCAGATGGCTATGATTGTCAGAAGGGTTAAGAGGTTCATGAAGAAGACTGGCAGGAAGTTTGTCGGTGAGAGGCCAGGGTTTGATAAGTTGAAGGTTCGCTGTTACAACTGTCAACAGAATGGCCACTTTGCAAAAGAATGCAAAAATGAACGTGTAGAACGCAGTCAAAACAGATCTACACAGCAGAGTGGTAGTGGTAATGACGATAGAGCCATGATTTCCAGACAGAACGAGGAGTACAACTGGAATCTGCATGTTGAAGAAGTATTTGAACAGGCCAATTTGGCAAAAATCGAAACTGCAGATAGTGAGAAGGGAACTGGCGAAAATGAAGCTTACATGGCAGATGTGACAGACCAGCTCTCCGAGGTAAGTACCGAACTCCCTTGTACTAAGTGTGAACATCTGTCTGAACAACTGACAACTATAACTGATCAGTTTGTTAGTTTGGATGCGCAATTTTAAACTTTAAAAGAAGATCATCATTTCACTAAAGCTAGAGAAAATAGTTACAAAGTAAAAATTAAAGCTAGTGAAAAAGATATTAAAAGTCTTAAAGCAAAGCTTGCTGAAAAAATTCAAGTGATTGATCTTAGCTATGAAGTTCTAGAAGAGAAAACCAAACTAACAGCTGAAAGGGAAAAACAGATAGCTGATCACCAGGTAAAAGTGGTGGAACTTAACAGGAAACTTGAGCAATTCAGAAATTCCTCCGCTATACTTGATCACCTCGTTAGTGATCAAGGTTCCCCAAAAAGGGGAGGAATTGGTTATCATGAAGTTCCACCACTTTTCAATCATAATTACACTTATGACCCTAGTAATCAGAAATCTGTTGATGTTGACTATGGTCAGACAGTTCCAGTTCAAGTTACTATTAAAGAACCAGAAGTTAGTAAGCCTGTTGCAAGTGTTAAGATTTCTGCTCCGAGTCTAGTCTCATCTAACTCAGACAAGTCCTCTGAGTCGAGTGAGACAAAACAAGAGGAAGTGTTACCAAAAAGTGGAGAGAAAAATAAAACACCTGAAAAGAAGTCTCCACTAAACCCGTATGTCCCACCATATGTGAGACAAATGGGCAGTAATACAGCCTCAACATCTAAGACAACTTTTGATAAGAAAGTTGAACACAGGAGTTGTGTTAGATGTAATCAATTAGGACACCTTGTTGCTGATTGCCCTCTGAAGCATAAATTCAGAGGTGTGAGGACTTCAAAATCTAAGAAAAGAACTAACGTTAATCAATATAATGGTAAAAATGAAACCCATCAAATTTCAGAAAATGGACTAATCCAGGTTTTCAAAGAAATAGATCTCAGTTTTTCACTGCTAACAACCAAACCTTAAGTAATAATTCTTTTAATTCACGAAGGTTTGGATGGCCTCATAGTCAATCCACAAGAAGGTATCCTGTTAGGACTCACAGAAATTATTATGATACTAACTTTGGATAGCCAAGGTACGGAATGTATCGACCCAAGACCAATCGGTCTTGGGTCCCCAGATTTTAATCATCTGCTTTAATCGTGCAGGAACAGTTGAACAGGGCTGCCAACAATCAATGGGTTGTGGATAGCGGCTGTTCCCGGCACATGACGGGTAACAAGAAATTGTTACACGACTTGAAACCTGTTCAAGGAGGAAGAGTGAGTTTCGCAGGAGAGAGCGGTGGAAGGATTACAGGAATAGGGATGGTGTCGAATGGAAAGATGACTTTGGAGAAAGTAAATTTTGTTGAAGAACTGAAGCACAATCTGCTGAGTGTTTCACAGATTTGTGACAAAGACTACACCGTACATTTTACAAAGAATGAAGCGATTGTGTTGTATCCTGGTTTTAAGATCCCAGAGGATTGGATTGTTATGAAGGCTCCAAGAGTGAAGAATACGTATATCATGGATATGAGATCGACTGAGATGGCCACAGAAGAATCGTGTCTTCTGTCAAAAGCAACTGAATCGGAGTTCGAGTTGTGGCATAGGAGAATGGGGCACATTCATCTTCGGAAAATGAACTACCTTGTCAAAAATGGGCTTGTGCTGGGTGTTCCCTTGAAGAATTTCAACTTTGAAGACAAATCATTATCATGCAAAAAGGGAAAGCAACACAAGAAATCCCATCACACCAAGAAAGTCAATTCAATTGTCAGTACCCTAGAATTACTTCACATGGATCTCTTCGGTCCCGTGAATGTAAGAAGTCTAGGAGGAACATCTTATTGCTTGGTGATTACTGATGATTTCTCTCGATATTCCTGGGTAAATTTCCTGAAGTCAAAGGATGAAACAGTGCAGATGGTAAAGAATTTGATTACCAAGGTTGAGAATATCATGGGGAAACGGGTTAAATTCATCAGGAGTGACAATGGAACTGAGTTCAAGAACTATGAGATGGAGATCTTCTGCTTACAGAAGGGGATGGAACACCAATACAGCGCACCGTATACACCGCAACAAAATGGAGTGGCTGAGAGGAAGAACAGAACCTTAATTGAAGGAGCCAGAACCATGCTGGCTGATTCAAAACTTCCCGTGGTGTTCTGGGCTGAAGCTGTTGCAACAGCCTGTTATATCCTTAATAGAGTGTTAACTGTTAAAAGATTAAATAAAACCTGTTATGAACTTATGCATGGGAGAAAGCCCAACTTGAGTGGTCTTGAACCATTCGGGTCCCCGTGTTCGATATTAAAGACCAATTCTAAATTTGGTGAAGTAGCCGACGAAGGAATCTTAGTCGGATACGTTGTTGGGACTCCCAACAGACGGGTCTTTAATACATCGAACAGCAAGGTTGAGGTGGTGTGTAACACTGATATCACAAGTTACAAATCACCAAAACCAAGCTCGGGACCCGCTGGGGTTTTCAACTATGATAGACTTTTTAAATCTTTTAACATACCTTATCTGGATTTTGCAGAGGTTGAGGAAAGAATTGCTACGAAGATGATATGCGATGAGGAAGACACTTTGGTCCAACGACCACAGTATGATGAATGTCAGCCTTCCTCGTCAAATGCTGTCAACACCCCTGCTGCCTCTACTGAAGAGGAATTCATCAATCCGTTTCACTCTCAACATCAATCACCCATTGATGAGCTATCTTCGAACTTGGAAGATAATCTGAATGTCAGTTCTGTTCCGACTACGAGAATTCACAAAGATCATCCTTTGGAGAATGTGATAGGTGATCTGTCCGATGGTGTACAAACAATAAAAAGCTTGAATGAGCACACCTGTGTTTACACAAGCATTAAAGAATCAGGCATAATCAACGAGTGCTTGTACACCTGCTTTATCAGCCAGATTGAACCAAAGAACTATCAAGTGGCTCTTAAGGACAGCTCATGGGTTGAAGCCATGCAAGAAGAGTTAGCTTAGTTTAAGAAAATGGAAGTATGGAACTTGGTTGCAAAACCAAGGAATGTGCATGCGATTGGCACAAAATGGGTCTTCAAATGTAAGAGAGATGAGAAAGGGATTGTTATCAGAAACAAGGCGAAGCTGGTTGTTAAAGGCTTTAATCAACAAGAGGGGATTGATTACAATGAGGTGTTTGCTCCTGTGGCAAGATTGGAAGCCAATCGACTGTTTTTGGCATTTGCTGCTCATAAGGAGATGAAGGTATTTCAGTTGGATGTGAAGAGTGCGTTCCTAAACGGTAAAGTCGACGAGGTTGTGTATGTTGAGCAACCTCCGGGTTTTCCTGACCCTGACTTTCCCGATCACGTGTACAAGGTAAGTAAAGCGCTGTATGGACTACATCAAGCACCTCGTGCCTGGTATTCAACCTTATCAGATTACTTGCTTGAGAATGAGTTTGAAAGAGGTAAGATTGATTGCACGTTGTTCTTCAAGAGAAAGGGTAGCAACTTTCTGCTGGTGCAAGTCTACGTGGACGACATTATCTTTGCTGCATCAAAAGTCTCCATGTGTCAGGAGTTTGAGGCCGTCATGAAGAAGAGATTTGAAATGAGTGCTATGGGTGAACTAACTTTCTTTTTAGGATTGCAGGTTGATCAGAAGAAAGATGGGATGTTCATTCATCAGACGAAGTATGTCCATGATGTTCGCAAACGCTTCAAGATGGAGGACAGCACTCCATATGATACTCCAGTCTGCGTCAATCACAAATTGGGTGCTGATTCAGACAACGATGCAGACGTGGACCCAACCCAATATCGGGCTATTATAGGTTCTTTAATGTACTTAACTGCTTCTAGGCCTGATATAATGTTTGCTGTTTGTCTTTGTGCACGCTTTCAGGCAAACCCAAAAGAATCTCATTTGAAGGGTGCGAAGAGGATACTGCGGTATCTCAAAGGCAAGCCGAAGCTGGGGTTGTGGTACTCGAGAGGAGGAGACTTGGAGCTAGTCGCTTACACAGATTCTGATTATGTAGGGTGCAATCAGAGTCGGAAGTCTACAACTGGTGGATGTCAGTTTCTTGGTGGCAGACTAGTGTCGTGGCAATGCAAGAAGCAGACCTCAGATGCAATTTCAACCTGTGAAGCAGAATACATGGCAGCATCCAACTGCTGCTCCCAGGTTCTTTGGATTCAACAACAGTTGCGCGATTATGGTCTGAATTTCTCACTTACTCCTATTTGAATTGATAACACTGCTGCTATCTCAGTAACTAACAATCCCGTAAAGCACAGTAAAACTAAACATATTGACATTCGTCATCATTTTATAGGGGATTGTGCTGAGAAGAAACTGATTGTGCTCGAAAAGGTTGACACGTTAGATAATTTCGCTGACTTGTTCACGAAAGCGTTTGACAAAACTAGATTTCAAAACCTTGTTGAGCTGAATGGGATGATCAATCCCGAGTAACCATGCTTTATGTTTTGGATTAAAAAAAAAAACGTCACTATCGCTTAGAATTATGTCGGTTGCCTCAGTTTGAAGGACATATCTTCGGATATGTTTGGTCTTCATTTCTACTTGTAGAATATGAGGATAGCCATTAACCAGATAACTGAAAGTGACCGGGGCGGTTTATGATGTGTTTTTATTCTTTCGCTGAAAATTAATCGATCATACTTAGTTAGAAGGACACATACTTGTATGTGGTCGGTCCAGCTGATCCATTGGATCTTCGGGATAGCCGTTTCCCTGAAGACTTTGATTTGGTCGGGGCGATTGATGTTAAATTTTTTCTTTCGGGAGATGAAATTATTTTTCAAGTCTACTACTTCGTAAGAAGTTACTTTACTATGATTAACAGAAAATTAATCCAACCTTGGAAAGTGATAGATATACTGATTCTGTGTGCTTAACTTGTGAAGTTATTAGGCCTAAAAGACTTTAGAACAGTCATTGTATGTCATGGTAGCTTTTTATGGTGCGTAAAAGTAGAAGTGATACTAACTAAATCTACTCGATTTTATGTGGAAACTCCTTAAGAGTTGTGCATGTCTTCATACATATCTTTCCGAATGACAGGCAGAAAAGCGATTACCCAGTCATACACGAGCCCGTGAGTGTTCTGATTCCCGTGAAGATAGCGTGTCAAGACACTGCAGTGATCCAGATTCGGGACTTGCAGTTGTTTTCTACTTGAAGTTGTGTATATATTTGATTAAAAAAAATGTGCATTCTAGAGTTCATAATGTTAATGATTATCAATCAAGACGCAAGAAGGTGAACGGGAAGCAGAGTCTAAGATCGAAGAGTAATTAATACTTAATCAGACACTACGGGTCGAGGTCAATTCAGGGTGACTTGGGGAAAGCCAAATACGCTTTGAGAATAGATAGGAGGCATCATAATCCCTGAGTTGTTGCCCACTTAAGTTTTAAGCTTAATTGAACCTAACTCGTATCACAGAAACGATGAAAACCATTTTAAGTATATTACCTGCTTACAACCTGTTTCTTTATGTCATAATACAGCTGAATACGGATCTGTGTGACAGTCACGTAATTAGTATGATTCCTGTTCGGATCTTTTCTAAAACATGGTAGTCCCTGTCAAGACTGAAATTTGATCCCGTGTACTTTAATTTTTCAAATTTTTGTTACTTTTGTAATTGTTTGATTTTATACCTGGTTACTTGGTCTTGATCGTATCATTTAACGCTTTAAAGGATGTTTTAAAACTTAATTGCAAATTGTTCAAATTATGGGGTTTGTTTTGAAACATTTAAATATCAGCGAAGTTGTGCATAACTTCGCCTGCAATAGGCGAAGTTATCCATAACTTCGCCGGTACATCTGTGACCCTATATAAAGGAATCTAAAGGTCAAACAGTTTCATTATTTAAAAAACCAGCGAACTTATCCTCTCCGAGACCTAGGCGAACTTATCGAGCATCTCATCGATCATCTGTGTTTTACTTTCCTTCGATTCTAATCAAATTCAAGGTGTGTAGGGTTCGATTATCATACTATCATTGTCTATTGAGGTTAATCATCGGTCGTTTCGACTTGGTTAACGACCTCGATCTTTCGAACCTTAAACACCCGATTTCAAACTTGTTATTATGTGATAGTAATTTACTTGAACGTCTAAAACTTCATAAAATCATGTGTTACGGAGTCCTCGATCTCAAATTTCATCACCTACACGTCGTTCGATAAACCTATCTGTTGCCGATTCGAATTCGGCGAAGTTACAGTTTAGGCGAAATTATCCGTAACTTCGCCTGAGGTCTAACTTCGCCTGATTATATATTTTGAAACAGTTTATGAGGCGATGTTGTGGTTAGGCGAAGTTATCATTAACTTCGCCTGGACCTTTGTACTTAACAGTTATCAGACGAAGTTCAAGTTGAAGCGAAGTTGTTTCCCAACTTCGCCCCACCTTTAACTTCGCCTGTATAGAATAGATCACAACTTCGCTCATGGTAACAGGCGAACTTGTGATTCGCTTTGATGTTTATCTAACTTAACCTGTTTGTTGCAGATATGGCTGCTGTTGCTGGAGCAGGTGGTGCAGGCGGTGATGACGGAGGTGATAACCAGAGGCAGTTCTTCCCGGGTCACAACATGTACATAACATTAGGCCCGGAGGCGAGCGGAGTTGATGATTTCCGCGAAATCATCACATTTCTTTTACGCTCGAGGATATTCCACACGATTACAACAACTCTGCCGATATCCTTGCCCAACATTGAGGATTTTTGGCAGACTGTGGAATATAACTGTAGAGTCGAACCCCCGGTGATGCGCGCAACAGTCAACAATCAGATTGTTCAGTTCTCTTCTGAACAAATCCGGGCGGCTTTACGATTTGGGAATGAGACAAGGGATGACCCGACTGAGTTTGTAGCTCCTTTCCGTGATGGAGCGTTTTTGAGAATGGGATACTCTGGTCCCTTAGGGGACACGCAGAGAAGGAAGGGTTTTTTACTTGACCAGTGGCGCTTTCTCATGCATGTTATGATCGTTTGCATGTCAGGGAGAAAGGCGGGCACTGATGGCATGGGCGCGACCATGCAGTCAGCGATGACTGCTCTGACGTATAACAAGCGATACAGCTTTAGTCAGATGGTCTTTTATGAGATTGATCGTCAAAGAAGAGCGATGGCGCGTGAGCGATTTATCATGTATCCAAGATTTCTTCAAATGATCTTGAATCATGTTGCTCCAACGCTTCCTCAGCGCCGTCCGATCCGATATGTAGAGAGTGTGAACAAACGGATCTTCGCCCAATGTCGATCCTCCAGTGCGAGGAGCAAACCTGAGCTCCGTCCTCGGCATACTCCACTGTTTGGGTACTTAATCAACCCGGGGTATGTACCTGCTCGAGGGGACGAGTTTAGGGACCCGGCACCACAACAGGCAGGAGCACCTCAAGCTATACCTGCTGCTCCTGTTGTGTCACCGGAGGAGAACGTGGACCTTGATGCAGAATTTGGTGGTCAAGGCTTTTTTGATATGGATCGGGTGGATCCAGAGGAAAACGTACAGGTCTCGGTAGCCCAAGTGTCGACTGTGAATGTTACTAGGACAGCTGCTACGGTGGCTGGTTCTGATTCTGATGATGAAGTGGCAGAGGCAAGAAGGACTATGGTAACTCGAGAAAGACTACATGGGAAAAGAAAGAGAACAGATGATGACAACGAGTCAGACTTTGAGGAAGAGGTACAACAGTTGATCCGGAGGTCAAGAAGGGAATGGATAGGTGCAGGATCGGGAGCCGGTGAGAGCTCTAGGGTGGTACGTTTCACTCCACCAGCACTATCCGGTATGACAATGGTTCCCTCATCACTACAGGTTACAAGGCCAAGCGCTACGGTTGTTCCCGTGGTGGCTACCTCATCTACATTTGGCCTCCCACCCACTACTTTCCAACTTTCGGCTCCTGAGATCGTTTCATTGCCGCCTCTGACTGTTACTCCATCGGAGGTCGTGGCACAATTTATAGAGTCGACTGTTGTGGCCACTGCAGGGTTATCGGTGACGATACCACCTGCGGTTACGTCTATTTCTACTTCTGAGGTCCCGGTGACATCGGAAATCCCTCCTCAGTACACTCAAGATATATCACATATGAGGTTTGATTTCGATGCAACCCTATCAGACTCTGAACGAATAGCAGCACTTGAACGGGTCGTGGCAGAGCAGTCAAGGATTAATCTTATCCAGACCCAGGCTATTCAGCGCCTAGTTGCAGGGAATAAGATGCAGTCGTCCCTGCTGGTACAACATGGAAAAATCATAGATGCTTTCAAGGAGTTCTTGGCATCTCAGGAGGAGACGAGCTGTAAAGGCGATGAGTTGAGGACCAAGAGACGAAATGATAGAGACGATGATCCCAATGCGTCGAAAGATGCAGGTGGTGAGTTGCCAAGAACTGATCAAGCTCTTGGAACTTCCACAACTCAGGGGGAGTCGACAACTGCAGCTGGTAGTGATGATGTGGTGGTAGTGGACGTAGAGGAGATGGATGATGGTTTGGTTGGTGATGATGATGTACTACCGAGTGATGTGATAGAGAAGATTGGAGAAGAGATTGTGATTGATAATGAGATTGAAGAGGGAGAGATAGTTGAGGAAAATATTGAGCATGACATTCCAGATGTTGAGAAAGCAGATATGAGTAAAGAGATGGCAAGTGATGAGTCTGAATGGGAAGAGCAACCTAGATGGAAAGAAGGCTATGCTCAGTGGTTCATCAAAACGAAGAAACCGGCGGTCCCTACAATGTTTAAGAAGAGTTACAACATTAAAGGCTATGCAGAAGCGAAGAAAGGGATTATTTGCTGGATATATGATGAGCAGTTGAGGCTCTTCGTGATTAAAAGGTATGACGGTGTTCAGTACTTTAAAAGGATGTTGAGATCGTTGAATACACTGCCAGAATGTGAAGTGAAAGACTTAGCCAGATTGGGATTGATAAACAGAAGTGATGATAATATGGCTATAGTCATTGGGAAGATTGTGTGGAAAGAGAGTATAAAAGAGAAGAAATTTGAGCTGTTGAAACCACAAAAGGGAAAACTTGTTGAAGACAAGGATAGAGGTTTAAGAGCTGATGGAAAACCTTGGATGATTATGAAGTATAAACCGATCCGGTGTTTGAAAGAAGTACCGATGAAACTAATGCCCAAGGATGTGCTTAAAGACCTGAAGTGGTGGTTTGTAGATTGTGAGACAGCTGAGGCAGTGATGGAAGACAAGATGAACAAGAGCTGCTTAGAGTGTACGATCCGATGCACTTGGTAAACTTATCGCAAGCTGATTTGCAGGTGTTGAATGATAAGAAGATATTTTATATTCCTGCTTGGAAAGACGAAGCGAGGAAATATCAAAGAGTTGTCTCGGTTTGTGTTCGAGAAGGAGTGAATGCTTGAAGATAGAAGATTGAAGATTACAAGACACGTGTTTGAAGCTAAAGAGATGAAGCTACTGCCAAGGGGGAGTCTGTTGGTGCATGATGTCAGTAGTTTAGTGTCGAGTGTCTGTAATCGTGTTAGTTAGATTTGAGTTTTGTATGTAAGCGAAGTTGCTAACAAGTTCGCTGATCTGGGCGAACTTGTTAGACAAGCGAAGTTAGGGACAACTTCGCCTGAACATGCCAGGCGAAGTTGTCGTTTCTATATAAGCTGTTTGTTTACGGCTTATTCAATAGAGATTAAGAGATTTAGTTTATTCGTGTATTCGAGTCAGAGAGTTTGTATTCAGTGATCATAGTATCACGTGTTTACGGTTGGAATACAACGTGTGTTTGATTATCGTATCGTGTGTTAGCTCGTATTGTTTTCTATACTCGTAACGTCTTACGTAGGGATTCCGCACCTACGTAGAACGCGATATCTCGTGTAGATCCGGCTGGGAACCTACACCCCCCATGCGAAAATCTTCTGTGCAGCCAAGATTAAACCGTAAAACTTCAATTCAAGGTCGGTTTTATGATTCCCCGTGTCTTTTACACCTTAATTAACCTTTATATTGCGCATATTGATCGTTAAACGACTTGTTTTAGGTTAACCGGGTGGCTGTCCAATTGAGCGTTTCCGGGACTGTTTTGAGTGAGGTTTTTGCACCAAAATCCTCCTAGGTATGTTTGGTACATCATACTTAAAAACCATATTCATTGAAGGTGTTTAGGTCGGTCAATCGATTTTAGTTCGAAAACTTGGGTTTATCGGGTGTAGAATCGTCAATTACTGAGTTTGATGCGTTAATCGATTGAATGACCAACCGAATCAGTTTGTACAGACCTAAGGGGGTTTAAGGGCTGTGGGAAAATTAATTTTTTTATACTCGGGGCTGATTTGGTTGGTGATTGGTCAATCGAGTCGGCGGTGCGTGAATTGTCATTTAAATGTTAAATTGAGAGTTGTAAAAAGGAACCGTCAACCCTATCAACTCGGATGACATAATTATGATGTATGAAAAGGTTAAGATGGGAATTTGGTCCATTTGGGGCTGATTTGTTTGGCAATTGGTTTTTAAGATTTATTACGCGCGTATTCGACTCGATTTGATTACCGGCGGGTGAGTTGTGCATCATGGTTAGCCCCGACCATGATCTTAGGGAGGATTTGGTTAATTGAAAGGTTTTAGGGGCTGAGGTAAAGTAATTGGGTAAGGGTTGGGCCTCGGGCCAAGTTGTTGGGCCTCGGGCCAAAGTGTTGGGCTTGAACGGCCCATTAGGCAAGTGTGTTTTTACGGTCTAGTTTAGTGACGCGTTGTGTGCAATTTACAGGCCCTTACTTGTGAGTGTGCACTTAGGGATTTCCTAGCTCGTTACAGGTGTTCGGTGGATTTCAGGTGAGTTCTTGATGCCCTGTATAACTCTTTTTAAGTTTTGCGCTAGCATGCACACCTAAGCGATTTTGCTTGAAGAAATTTGCATAGGCTTGCTAGTATTGGTAGGCCTTGGAATGTTATAGAATGTGTGTATGTATATATATATATATTATTGTATGGCCAATATTTGGCGAATGTTGTAGTCGTTATCGACTACGGAATGTTACGTATGCCTACTTCGTGTTTGCATGCGTTGAATGGAATGTTACGTGTTGGGGTTGTACGTTTTCTCGGCCCTGAATGTTATTATTGAATGTTATATATATATATGGGAATGCACGTATAGAGATGTTCATACGTAAGGATGATTATTTATTAAATGTGATGACATAACTGATGTATTTCCGTTTACAGTTTTAAAACAGTTGGAATGATTATTAAGACTTTTGTTACTTATTTAAAACTTGAACTCACCCAGCTTAAGCTGACTTTGTGTGCATGTTAGTGTGAGTTTCAGGTTAAGAAGAGGATGCCTTATCGCTTGAACGTGCACGAAGCTACTTGGACGGTGAAAGGCATACGGGATTTGAAGACTTTATTATTAAACATTTCCTTTTAAAAATTTTTATTAAAGATAATTAAGTTGGTTTCGGGCAAAATTCTAGGGTTTTGGGAACTTATTTTATTATTTACGTTTTCCGCTGAATTTTACTCTGAAACTGGTTGCTTAATGGAACGATTGATCTTGTTTAGTTTAAATATTTTATAAGTGTTTTGTATGATTACCAACTGTGGGGTTCTCGGGGTTCGGGGCCTTACAATGGGGCTGATTTGGATGTTAAGTGCCTAAACAACTCTTAAACGCGCATATTCGTCTCACCTAGCACTTCCGGGGGTAATTTGGGAATTCTTTATTCCCGGGAATGTCTAAGGGTGGTTTTGGTAAATTTAAGGCTCCGGGGGCTGTTATAATTCATCTTGGTGAGGTCGAGGCTTTAGGTAACCCGAACCATATTAGAACGCCTCGTAAGATAAACGAGTCGATTCGGTACCGCTAGTAATTATTGTTCATAATCCGGCAGGCTTTAGAGTTGTTGTAACATCCATAAATTTCCGATAAAAAGGTTTAGCCTTGTAGTGTTGCGTACACCTTCAGGCTTGACCCGGCATTCTTCCGAGAGCTCCTGGCCACCCTCGTAAATGTTTCTCACTTAACTTTCCACCCAAGTTGCTACACACTTTATACTGGAGGGACTAGAGTTTAAATTATTATTTTATATCATAAAATAAACCCTAGCCCCCCCCCCCCTATGTTCGATCGGCAGAAGCAAGACCCAAGAACCCGCGATTTTTCTTTTTTGCAGCTGTGATTAAGCCATAAAACTTTAATTCCAGGCCGGTTTTATGATTCCCCATGTCTCTTACACGTTAATTGACCTTTTTATTGCGCGTATTGATCTAAAAACGTCTTGTTGTAGGCTAACCGGGTGGCTGACCAATTAAGCTTTTCCGGGACTGTTTTCAGTGAGGTTTTTGCATCAAAATCCTCCTAGGTATGTGCAATACATCATACTTAAAAACCATGTTCGTTGAAGGTGTTTAGGTCGGTCAATCGATTTTAGTTCGAAAACTAGGGTTTATCGGGTGTAGAATCGTCAATTGTTGAGTTTGATGCGTTAATCGATTGAATGACCAACCGAATCAGTTTGTACAGCCCTAGGGGGTTTTAAGGGCTGTGGGAAAATTATTTTTTTGGAACTCGGGGCTGTCTAGGTTGGTGATTAGTTAATCGAGTCGGTTGTGCACAAATTGTCGTTTAAACATTAAAGTGAGTGTTGTAAAAAGGAACCGTCAACCCTATCAACTCGGGTGACATAATTATGATGTATGAAAGGGTTAAGATGGGAATTTGGTCCATTTGGGGCTGATTTGTTTGACAATTGATTTTTAAGATTTAGTACGCGCGTATTCAACCCGATTTGCATACCGACTGGTGAGTTGTGCATCATGGTTAGCCCCAACCAAGATCATAGGGTGGATTTGGTTAATTGAAAGGATTAGGGGATGAGGTAAAGTAAAAGAGTATGGGTTGGGCCTCGGGCCAAGTTGTTGGGCCTGAGCGGCCTGTTAGGAAAGTGTGTTCTTACGGTCTAGTTTAGTAACGCGTTGTGTACAATTTACAGGCCCTTACTTGTGAGTGTGCACTTAGAGGTTTCCTAGCTCGTTGCTAGTGTTTGGTTGATCTCAAGTGAGTTCTTGATGCCCCGTTTAATTCTTTTTATGTTTTGGGCTAGCATGCACACCTAAGCGATTTTGCTTGATGAAATGTTATAAACTATTTTGCATAGGCTTGCTAGTATTGGTAGGCCTTGGAATGTTATAGAATGTGTGTATGTATATATATTATTGTATGGCCAATATTTGGCGAATGTTGTAGTCGTTATCGACTATAGAATGTTGTGTATGCCTACTTTGTGTTTGCATACAGATGGATGGTGATCTTGGTCGGGCTAAACTATACGACTCAGGTTCTTAAATCCTGTGGCAGGCCATGAAAAGCCCGTGAGGGGGGAGGCTCGTGTGGCTTGATCATCATCGGATGTTACGTGTTTGGGTTGTACGTATGCTCGACCCTGAATGTTATACGTGGATGTTATAATATATATATATATATATATATGTATGTATATATATATGTATGTATATATATATAGGGATGTTACGTGTTTGGGTTGTACGTGTGCTCGACCCTGATGTAATTATTTGGGTGGTATTTATAGTGATATAAATATATGGATGTATATAGATGTCTAAGTGCGAATACTTAGTGTTGATGATGGCCTAACTGTTCGTATCCCGTATTATATTTTAGACTCTTGGAATGTTTATACACCCGTGTTTATATTTAAACCCTTGGAATGATTTATTTAAATGTCTATTATTAAAACTTGAACTCACTCAGCTCAAGCTGACTTTGTGTGTATGTTAGTGTGAGTTTCAGGTTTAGAGGAGGATGCTTACCGCTTGGACGTGCTCGAGACTACTTGGACGTTTGAAGGCATAACTAGTCGGAGATTAATACGCAAACTGTTTCTTTTCATTTATTACTTTAAACATTTAAATTATGGTTTTGGGAACTTGGTTTTAGTACTTGTGATTTTCCACTGTTTATTACTCTAAAACGATTTTTAATAAGGTGAAATTGTTTGACTTTAAATTTTTTTTTTTGAGAATTTTTGGATATGATTACCAACTGTAGGATTCCCGGGATTTGGGGTCTTATAGTTGTGGGAGTACTTAAGGGTCCTCTAGCCCGTTCTGATTGTGTGCCTCGTGTCAGGTGAGTTCAGGATGCCCCTTTTTACTCTTTTTACGTTTTGGGCTAGCATACACACCATATTAAAATTTTATCCAACTATACTCGCTTAAACTAATTGGATGGTTTTACATTGCCTTACTTGTGTTTGTGGGTTCATGAAAATAGGGGTGAATTATATTATATGCCTTAGAATATTTGGAGCTCATTTATGGTTATATATTTTATAAGGTTATAGATATTACTTATGGTCTAGACTCAAGGATATAGGCTTACTCGTATTGTAGTATGTCATGAGATGATATTTATGAATGTGTATGTAGGTGTTACTTTATAACCATAGGTTCACTTTCATGATGATATATTTGGGATGATATATATGTATAAATATATATACATATATATATACGCGTGTTTATACATGCGTTACTTTATGGCCAATAATTGGCGATGTTAATTAGTCATTATCGACTAAGGATGTTTTGCGTATGCCTACTTTGTGTTTGCATGTGGATGGATGGTGGCCTTGGCCTGGCCAAACTATACTACTTAGGTTCTTAAATCCTGTGGCGGGCCCCGAAAAGCCCATAAGGGGAGAGGCTCGTATGGCATGATCACCATCGGATGGGATGTTACGTGTTTGGGTCGTATGTGTGCTCGACTCTGATGTTATTACTTGGATATTACGTGTCTGGGTTGTACGTGTGCTTGACCCTGATGTTAATACTTGGATGATATCTATAGGGATATAACTATATGGATGTTTATATATATATATATATAAGTATGACTACTTATTGTTGATGATGGCCTAACTATTGTATCCCATTTTATTTTAAAACTCTTGGAATGATTTATTTAAATGTCAATTATTAAAACTTGAACTCACTCAGCTCAAGCTGACTTTGTGTGTATGTTAGTGTGAGTTTCAGGTTGGGAGAAGGATGCTTACCGCTTGGACGTGCTCAAGACTATTGGACGGTTGAAGGCATATCTAGTCGAAAAGTTTCATTGATGAACATTGTTCTTTTCAATTTTATTTAAATACATTTAGATTTGGTTTTTGGCACAACTTCCGGGTTTGGGAACTTATTTGAGCAATTATGACTTTTCCGCTGATATATTTAAATAATATAACGAGATTCAAGCTTTTAGTGATTAGAAAGAAATTTATTGATTAATAAAAGTTCTACTCTATATGTTATTTATCAAGAGATCGATAGTTCAAGGAGTATGTGTTATTGAATATTTCTTAGTGATTTCATAAAACAAAAGTAATTTTTAAATAAAAATACAGATAGCGTAAAAAATGGAAAATACTAAAAGCAAAGCTAATTATAAGGCAAGTCAAAAGGAGTTGATTAAGGAAAAATATATGGAAAGGATTTGAATTACAATACTCCCCCTCAAGTTGGAGCATGTAGGTCTCTGGTGCCCAACTTGTCTAGTAGAAATTAGAGTAGTTTTGCCCCTAGACCTTTAGTGAAAAGATCCGCGATTTGCATCGTTGTGTCAATTTTGAAAGGTTGGATTTCTTAGGAATCTACTCTTTCTCGACTAAATAACAATCCATCTCAACATGCTTGGTTCGTTCGTGAAAGACCGGGTTATTGGCGATGTGACGAGCTGCTTGGTTATCACAAAATAGAGGTGTTAGTCCAGTTTGGAACACATCTAGTTCCTTTAAAAGCCATCATGCCCATAGGAGTTCACTGATGGTGGAAGCCATGGATCGATATTCTGCCACGGCAGAAGAACGAGAGACAGCAGATTGTTTTTTTGTTTCTAAGAGATTGGTGCTCCACCTAAGAGGAGCAAATATCCAGTTCGAGATCTTCGTGTGCACGGGCATCCAAGCCAATCAGAGTCACAGTAAGCTGTGAGGCGGTATCCATCTTTTGGGAAAAGAACTCCTTGTTCGGGTGTAGCCTTGAGGTACCGTAACACCCTATGGATATCGTCCATGTGGCTCTCTCTTGGGTCAGCATTGACTTAGTATGTTAACCGAATAGGCTATGTCCGGTCGGGTGGCTTGAAGGTAGAGGAGTCTCCTTATGATTCGGCGATACCGACTAGCATCAACCTTTTGTTTATCTTCACTTCTGTCCAACTTGAGGTTATGTTTCATAGGAAATGAACTTGGCCTATATCCTTGTAAGCCACAATTCTCAAGGATATCTAAGGTATATTTTCTTTGACTCGATACTAATCCTTCAGAAATGCGAGCAACTTCTAAGCCAAGGAAGTATTTGAGGTTGTCAAGATCCTTTATGCTAAATCATTTATCAAGTTCCTATTTTTTGTCTTGTATTTTTTTTCGCATCATTGCCCACTATAGAAATATCATCTATGTAAATGAGAGTTGCCACAAAACTCTTGCCATATCGGTGGATGAAAAGAGAGTGATCCACCTTGGATTGTTTAAATTCGAGCTCAAGGAAGGCATTAGCGAACTTATGGCGCCAATTTCACGAGGCTTGCTTCAACCCATAAAGTGATTTCCTTAGCCGACAAACTCTTCTTTCTCCCACCTTTGCAAACCCTTGAGGGATCTTCATATATACTTCTTCATTTAAATCTCCGTGTAGGAAGGCATTGTTCACATCAAGTTGATGAACGAGGCAATTTTTCTTGACTTCTATAGCCGAAAGAGTTCTGACAATGACTAATTTCGCCACCAGAGAAAATGTGTCATGATAATCCAACACCCCCCCCCCTGCCCCCCCAATTGTGTAAAGCCATTCTCCACAAGTCTTGCTTTGTACCTTTCAACGTCTCTGTTTGGCTTATACTTCACTTTGTAAACCCACTTGGAATCAATGACACATTTTCCTTCGGGTAAGTTTTATAGGGTCCACGTACCGTTTTCATCAAGGGCTCGAATTTCCTTTTTCATGGCTTCTTTCCATCTCTCATTTGTTACGACCTGATGGACATATTTTGGCTCATCATTGGAATCGATAGCTGCTAAGAAAGCTTTGAGAGAATTAGAAAAATTTGCATATGAAACGAAATTAGATAGAGGATGTACCATTGAGGATTCTTGAGTTGGTGGGGCTTCTGCATGGTCTACCGATGGGGGAAGATGAATGATGAAACATCAAAGCGCTTCGGTTATGATCTGTTGTGTTGTACACTAATGGTCTCGGTGACAGTTTCTTGTAAAACCTCGTAGGCTGTAACATTTTCAGCTTCTGTTTCATTTAATGATGTTGGCCTTTCAGTTTGGTCTTGGCCCAACACATTTGCTTCACTTTGGTTATGGATTTCAATTGGGCTTTCTTCAACATTTTCATTTGTTGGGATTTCTTTAAAATTTATTTCTGTTTAGATTTCTTCTTCCCAGTAGGCTAGTCATTAAATGCATCTTTTTGCTCTTGATGATCTATTTTATCAAACGAAAAAATTTCTTCATAAAACTTGACGTCCCTTGATATCATAATTTTCTTGCCTTCAATATCATAAACTTTATACCCCCTGGTGTCTTATGGGTACCCTAAAAATATCCCGGGCCTCCCCCCTGGTCCCTTTGTCATAAACTTCGTTGCTTCTATAGTAGGCTAGACAACCGAATATTTTCATGAAGTCATAATCCGGTTTTTGATTGAAAATAGTTTCATATGGATTTTTGTTTCCAATCACCTTAGAAGGTAATCTATTGATTATGTATGCGGTCGTCAAGACATATTCACCCCAAAACTTCTTAGGTAAATTAGCCTCAAACCTTAGAGCCCGGGCGGTTTCAAATACATGTCGATGCTTTCGCTCGACCGCTCATTTTGTTGTGGGGGTGTGTGTACATGTCGTTTCAAGGAGAATTCCTTGTTCGTTATAAAATTTTGACATGTCGTTCGATGTGAATTCCCCACCATTATTGCATCCAATTCTTTTCATGGTTTTCCCAAATTGGGTTTTTATCATTTTGTGAAAAAATATTAGAAGTTTACTAGCTACATGTTTGAATTTTAGTAAGAAAACCCAAACGGCTCTACTAAAATCATTTAACAATTATTAAGAAATAATGCGCATCTGAAAGAGAGGGGATGCGACATTTTCCCCAAATATCACAATGTAATAATTCAAAGCAATCAATAGTTTTAATACTACTAGTCGTATAAGGATGTTTAGTATGCTTTTTCTTTAAACAAGAATCACACACTTTATTGAAAGAAACATTATTAAGAAAACTAATTTGAGTGAGTTTTTCATCAGAAGCGTGACCCAATATTTTGTGCAATGTGTCTACTGTCGTCATCATGGCTTTTCTTACTTTTCCAAGCACCTCATTTGGTAAAAACCATTCCTACACTCACCCGCACCAATCAAGCTCCTCGTGCGAAGTTTCTGCATAACACAAAAATCAGGAAAAACGTTATGGCGGTTTGGAGTTCTTTACTCAACCGACTAACTGACAAAAGTTACAGGTAATTTGGGAACATGTAAGACCCCTTTTATTTTCGTTACTCCTGGTAAGAGACATTCTCCTCTTCCTTCAACGGGTATCGCATTCCAGTTTGGAATGATAACCAGGATCTCATTTCGATTTTTAGTTTTGTTTTCAACAATATTGGCGTTAAAGATGATATGCTCGGTAGAGCCCAAGTCAATAACCCAATCATCACTATTGTTATTAACTTTTTCTGCCATACACGCCAGGGGTGTCATACTACCTTTGTTTGCACTTCCATTTTTTTGCAAAATACTTCAAGATCATTTCATATTGTTCACTCCTCGATCCTAGAATGAGACTTGAGATGCTCTCAATGCATGCTGATTTAGGTTTGTTTTCTTCTCGTCGGCCAGGCATGAACGCTTTGAAGGCAGTCGCTTCAGTCGACATCGTGACGAAGAATAAGGCGGGTTTATCAAGGTGTGGTTTAGGGTTAAGGCTACTCTGATGCTATCAGATCGATAGTTCTAGGAGTATTCGTTATTGAATATTTCTTAATGATTTCATAAAATAAAAGTAATGTTTAAATAAAAATACAGATAGCATAGAAAATGGAAAATACAGAAAGTAACGATAAATTAAAACGCAAAAGGAGACAAAAATTAGAAGCGTGAGAAAAATTTCTGACTACAAAAAAAACCCCTTAAAAATAAATTCAAAAAAATTAATAAAAAAACCATAACTCAAAATATAAAGAAAAAACGAAAAAAACTAAAATGTGTCCCCCAACATTTCTGTTCAAAAAAAAAAAAAAAAAAAAAAAAACCCTGACGAAAAGACACAATGCGGAGATCAATGACACAATGACGAAAATAAACGAAAAACGCAATTATAACTAAAAAAAGACACAATAGATCGCAAAATATAACACAATGCCGAAAAAAATATAACATAATGTTGAATATTATAACACAATATCAAAGAAAAAAGACATAATGTTAAGAAAAAAATACACAATCAATACAACAATAAACACAAAACACAATGATAAACAAAAAGACACAATGATGTTTTGCACTCAATATTGTGTGTGTGGTTTTTTTTTTTTTTTTGAGAACGAGAAAGACGGTGGAAACTTTTTTGTGCTTTTACTTTTTTTGTTTTTTTTATTAAATTTTGAGTTACGGTTTTTCTATTAACTTTTTAAATTATTTTTTAGGGGTCTTTTTGTGTTTGTGTGACTACAAATAATTCTCATCTTTTTCATTTTTGTTCTCACCTGGTAGTAGGTGATTAAGGAAAAATATATGAAACGATTTAAATTCCAATATTTTACATGTAAATTAGAATTTGTTACATCTTTTTACACTATTAATAACTTGTAGATTTATTTATATTACGCTTGATTTTATTATGTTTGATTTGTGTAACATTGACATGCAAACTATAATCCCATTTTACAATTTTCAATAAGAATTAGCATTTTTACACAAATGAAATCAAACAAACAAACAAACAGTAATGTTATTCTAAAATCCCTCCCCATATGAAAATCAAATCATGAAACAATAACTACGATGTCTGGCTTGAAGATTCACAATCCAACACCCTGATCTCCTCAATCATCCTAACCACTTGATCCATTATCGGCCCCGTTTCCGAGCTTTTCCCGACGCACACCATCGCTATCTGAAGCATCTGCACCATCTCTTCCTCCACATTATGGTACTTTATCAACTCCACATCAAACACCTCTGCGGTCCACTCCTCTCGAACCACCGACTGGACCCAGTTCGGGAGGTCAACCACTTCATCGTGGCCCATTGCTGTTGCTGACTGGGCCGGTGTTTTCCCAGTTAGCAGCTCGAGCAGGAGCACTCCAAAGCTATACACGTCAGACTTTTGTGTTGGTTTCTTGGACTCGATGACTTCGGGTGCATGGTAGCCTGTTGTTTGAGTCGTGGTGCCCATGAGTGGAGTTAAACCGAAGTCGGTTACACGCGGGTGGTTGGCATGGTCTAGTAGGATATTGGAGGATTTGATGTTTCCATGAGTTAGTTTTCCACCGCCTCCTGAGTGAATATGAGTGATTGCCTTTGCTGTTTCAAGACCAATTCTTAATCTGGTTTCCCAATCCAGTGTTCTTCCTGAACCCCGGTTACCTGTATCGCATATATGATCATGTTAATCAACTATTTATTTATTAGATGATAGAACGTGTTACTTATGGTTTCAAAACATCGTAGTATATCACATCAGTTTAGGAGGTTGGACCACATTATGAAGCACTTTGGGCTAAGGATGTGTATGAAACAGAAAAAAAAAACATAATAAACAAAACCAAAATAATTGAACCCAAACAAAAGCTTACGGTTTAGTCTTAAATTTTCATAAAAAAATGGATGTTTTGTACAGTTTTACATGTAATTAAAACCAAAAAACCAAACTGAACTGATTTTATGAATTTTCATTTTTTTTAATTCTAAGTATTTATAAGAAGTTATTATAAACATTGTAACACAAACATTAGAGCATCTCCACCGGTGTGGGTGTGGAGGTTTTTGTTGACATGGAATGGTGCAAACAAAAGTTTACGAGTGGAGACAAACGTTTGTGGAGGTTTTTGTTTGCGTTCTCAAACGTTTGGGAGGTGAGTTTGTAGTGGCCCTACGACAACCAATACACACAAATCATATATATATATATACACACATATATATACGTATTTATTATATTTTAATGGGGTTTAGATTGGTTAATGGGTGGACGAAAAATGGGGTTTTTTTGTGAAAAGTTTAGAACATTATGTAGCGATGAGGTGGAGGTTTGAATTGATTTATGGATGTGGATGCTCTTATAGAGCCATATGCATAATAATAAATTAATCCTTAATTAAAAAATGATTTAGGCCCAACTTTATTATTTTGGGCCCGAAATTTTTAAGCCCAAATGGTAAAACCAAGAAAATATGACCCAAACTGACCCATTTGACCCGAAACCAAACAGGTTTCAAAAACTAAACAACTGAATTTGTGTTCTGGGCTAAAAATGACCCAGACTGACCCATTTGACCCGAAATTTGAGGTTACTCTAAAGAACCTTCAGTTTCAACTTATCTATCGACCTGCTCTCCCATTAATTAACTGAAAAAATTTATTCGACCCCACTGAAAATAAAACAACCCAGATCAACTCATTCTTAAGTAAGCAAGTTGATTCAACTGCCTCTTTGGTTAACAGTTGGATGTTGTAAAAGAAAAGTTTGAATAGCATACCATGTAACAAAGACGACAGGCTGCGTGATGCTGCACAGTCATAAATCAGTAGCTTTTCATCTTTGGAATAATAATAAGCCAAAAGAGGAACCAAATTCGCATGTTTTGCTACACTTGCAATAACCTCCATTTGTTGTTCAAACGTTCGTTTTCCAACTGCCACTTCTTTCAACCGTTTCACAACCACCACAGTCCCTTCACCCAAAACCGCTTTATAAGTCGTCCCATAGCCACCCTTTCCCAAAACCTCAGCAGAGGCTCTAAGCAAATCCTCAAGATCAAACTTATAAGACGACCCGTCAACAAAAACCAACTTGTTCTTCCCGGTTTCTTGCAACCCGCTACTGAAATCCTCTTTAGGCGTTTCGGTTACCCCAACCCCTAAAGCTTTCCCCTTATTACCAATCGTTTCACGTTCCTTCTTCTTTACAAAGAATAACAGTAACGTCAGAAGCAGAAGCAATAACACAGATGCAGACACTGCAGAGATGGCAGTCACTGCACCCTTGCTTAGTTTCTTATTATTATTATCATCTTTTTGTTGATCGGGTACCCGTTGGGCAGGCGGGCCCAGCATCCGTGGAGGTGGCATATTAACATTTGTTGATGGCAATGGTGATTGTGATGGTGGTGATGATGGTAATAAAGATGATGATGGTAATGGTGATGGTGATGGTGATGGCGATAGGCATTGTCTAAGCGGAGGTCCACATAACCCAGAGTTCCCGCCAAAAGATGAAGCGGGGAACTTTTTTAACGACACAGGGATCGATCCTTTAAGTTGGTTGTTGCTGACATTTAAATACTTAAGGAAGCTTAAATTCTGGATTGATTTGGGGATGCTACCGGTGAAAGAGTTAGAGGAAAGATCGAGTGCTATGAGTTGGGATGATAAAGAAGAAGGAATTTGACCCGAAAACTGGTTTTTTTGGAGGTAAATGTTGGTAAGAGAAGGTAAGGAAAGAAGGTCAAAAGGGAGACTTCCATTAAGGAAGTTGGAATGAAGGCTAAGTATAGTAACTGCATCTAGGTTGCCTAAAGTGTTAGGCGGAATCGGGCCGTACAGTCCAATTCCAGGAAGGCGGAGTGTGGTTACACGTCTGTTATTGCAACTGACACCGGCCCATGATGTGCAGACCGATGTTCTGTTTCTCCAGTTGAGTTTTCGGCCTTGGGGCACAGAGGCAGCAAAGTTGAGAAGGGCAGTTTTGTCCGAGTTTAGATCGGCAAAACTCGGTGGGAGGATCACAACAAGGACAAAAAGTAGATGTGGATTCATTGTGCAGTTAGTAGCTAGTACATGAGTCCTTCTCTTCTAATTCATTCCTGAAAACATAAAATAAGCAGGATGGAATTGGTCTTATTAAATTCATATTCATAATACTAATAAAAACAAGTTTCAAGAGTCCAATTGGCATATTATAGAACTAGAAGGTATCAGTTATTGTACCACGTGACAACAGTTATATAATATCTAAGGAAACGAGATCAAACAGCTGTGGTAATTTCTTACAATGTTTGCTGCTTTTCCATTTGTCCCAGAAAAAGAAAATATTATTATTATTTTATTAAACTTGCAGTCCCTTGTTCAGTTTTTCCCAAAAAAACTATGAAACTGTCTATTTTGTATAATAAGTTTAATAACAAGCATGTTTGATATTTATGTTAGAATAACTAAAATATCCCTAGCATGAACCATAGTACTAAAAATGAAGTTATAGCAATAGATTTGACAGGGTGTTTCTAAACTGATGAAACCGAAGAAAGTAAGCCAGTCTGACTGATTTGAATTGAAATATATACAGTCCGATTCACGGTTTGGAACCGGCTGCTATATACACTGAACCGACTATTTAATATTCATTATAATTTACTCATTTAAGGAATGGAATATAAAGTTATGCATATATATATGTGTGTGTGTGTGTGTATTCATGAGCAATTTTTTAAGATTTATTATATTATTATTAATTTTTGTATAAAACTACCAAACACTACCAGTTGAGTCAGTTTTGTCATTTCAAAATCATAGTTAAGAGCTGGGTACAAAATTTTACCCAAAAATAAAAGAATGAATCATGCAGAACCATTTTTAGCTATAACATGAAAAGTTAGAAGTATTCTATTCAAAAAATTTGACCTTAATAAACTAACTAGCTAATGCAATGAATTGATGGCTAAGCTAAAGCTAGTAACTAAAATCAGGTAACCACATACCGTGAATAAAAGCGGCTAACAGAATCCGGTTCGCATATGCTTTTGAAGCAGAATCAAAGCTTCAAATATGGGAAATGTATGTTATGTGTTTGTATTTTGTTTTATTTTTAGGAAGGAGGTTGATATGATATATTTATATTTATTTATGTGTTCTATTCTTCGTGAAGTAAACGGAATGTAATAAAACAAGAACACAGATCTCGAGATCAATGGCTTCTTCTTCACTCTCACACACACAGAAGAGTGTGTGTGTTTTAGAGAATAAAAGTAACAACAAATGGAGCAGAAGCAACTGCTCTGTTGAGGTTGGGATGCTGGGGGCAGAGAAGAGCATATGTTATGGGAAGAGACTAGGTGAGCCCAACTCCTTTTATATTATTATTATTATTATTATTTTAATCTTAACAGTTAATTGGATTATTGGCAGGCTACTAACCCACCCGATCATCCTTATTATACACTAAAAAGAAAACTCCCTATAGGTGAAAAGACAATGACCTAACATTATGCAGAAAACACAAAATATATAAATTTACTTCACTAAAATATCGGATTTAATATAGATATGAGGTATATCCATTAATTTAGTAGAGACTCTCAATAATATTTCTTTCTTTGGGGTATTTACATATTTCCCCTTTCTAAACTAATCAGTTACATATTTACCTAAGTCAAAAAATTTATTACATATTTCCTATTTCTAAAACATATATATTACATATATACCTAATTCATTAAAATAACTTATTAGATTGAATATTTTGCCCTTATTTTTCTTTTAAGAACTTGTACATATCCTCATCCTTTGTATATTTATTACATGTCATGTCGACTAATGTTTCATGAAAATCAAATTTATAATGTATTACTTTGTTTGTAAGATATGTAGGAGGCCATTTATCAAACTTCTTTTTAATTAACATAAAACACATTTCACAAAACATAAATAAATATTATACAGACCACATTCACTAATGTTTTAGCCTCTGATAGATCTCCAAACATGCATGCTCAAATAGGTCTTTAATCAATCTTTAAAACTTTCGCAGGTACCATGGATTCACATTTTATTCAATTCAAGCATTTGGAGTAATCACAAGTTACAGATTTAAACTTCTAGAGTGAGAACTGATGGACGAAAAATCCTCGATTAGCAGAGAGAAATATCGAAAGCTTTTTATTCCCGTCGCTAATGACGACGCAACTTCTTCAAAACTCTCGTCTGCATCTCTTATCCCCATGGGGCGCTGGCCGTGTGGTTGTAATTGCTGTAATTAGGGTTCTCAATTTGGGGAAATGTGTTTATTTTTTGACAGAAAACTTATAAAATTAAACATAAAGTAATGTCGGATCCCTTCGTAAAATATTTATGGAAGAGTGATAGGGAGAGCCAAGAGGAGGAAGATCTTGATGCTGGTGTTGGGGTATATGAATTGAACAGGCAGAGGTATAAAGGAAGAAGATCTTTATGAGTAGTGGTATAAAATGAAAGGGTAAATAAGTAATTTGATTTAAAAAGGGGAAATATGTAAATTGAGTTTGTTGGTTGGGGAAGTATGTAATTTATAAGGTTAGAAAGGGGATATATGAAAATATCCCTATTTCTTTTTATTTTTATTTTCCTTTTATATAAATATATAAAAGCTCATAGCTCATACTTAATATCATTGTTTTGCTTAATGAGCTCGAAGCTTTCAGGTTAGCAGAAAAAACTCTATATTTAAATGCTGCTACTACTGGCATTTGAAAAAAAGTGACAAACTTTTATATTTGAAATTTTACAAGTTTGGTACTTGAATTTCCATCAACTTCTATTAATTTATATAATAGTTAAACATTTAACCCTTATTCAAAACCAACTATCCCATGACTTTTTAAGAGGACATAACTTTTTCGCACCTTAATATATTTTTTTAAAAAAATAGATCATAAAAATGAGCATTTTATTCTCTTTAATTTGAGTATATTATTGCCATACTTTGTCTTTTAGCATATTACGTGATTACCGGCCAGGATCGGCAACAAATCGAGTCAGGTGAGCTCGGTTCATGTGTAAGACCAAATTAAGGTCGGAACGAGTCGATACAAAAAGGGATAATTTAGTTCGGTTCGTGTCGGTACGGTTTTAAGTCAAAAAGGGATCAGGTCAGAACATGTTTTAGATTCGGATCAAAACATATTAGTTTAAAAAATTATCTATTTGAAATTACTGTATACTTTAGCTTTGCTTCTTGATTTTAGCCATCGGTTAATCACGTACTGCCTTCATAGGAATTACACTTCTACATTCGAGTTATGTAGGCAATGTAATCAGGTGAATCCTGTACCAACATTAATTATGCGGTTGATGTCAGGTTGCGCGCCCACTCCGCCGCACCGCGAGGGCACCCAACTAGTTTTATATAAAAGTCCAGTTACTCTTCTAAACACCTAAATATATCTAAAAAGGTATAGCTAATAGCTACCAGCCACCAACCACCAGCTTCTAGCTAACAGCCACCAGCTAGTTTCACCAAACATATCAATAATGTTTAAAGGATAGAAATACAAAAACTAAAATTGTAACATTCGACTTTTAAAATAATAAATAAAAGAGTTTTATTTATTTAATTGATTGTCATTATTTAATTATGTTAATTAATAATAAGTTGGGTGGTGGGCTTGGAGATAAAAGATGGACTAGCGAAGGGTGCAAATGGGCCTAAGGTCCATGGGATTGGGGGCATTTAAACTCCTTTAAACTAAAACCTTAAACATCTCATTCCATCTTTGTCTCCACACACTCAAACACACACAAACACCCTCTTCCATCTTGGATCCAAATCCGAGGAAGTACCGAAGGCTGTTAGGGTCCGATTTCCTTGAAGCAAGCAAGAAACTTAGCGAGATTCATGGGTTACCTCAGAATCCGAAACAAACCGATTCCAAAGCCGGCTCATATAAGGTATATTAAGTTAAAAAAGGTGTGTATTTGATGTCGGATTTCCGTATGGGTGGATTAGATAGTAAATCGGACCCTAACGTGTAGGAAAAACATAAACTTAACAATAAACGAGTTAATGGATGTGATTCGGGATGAACGGGCAATGTTTGGGCCGTGTAAAAACAAGTAATGAGGTCGTTATAGCCCAGAATTCGTTATGACCGTAAAACAGGTTATAAGGAAATGATAGAGGACAAAAATGGTTGGGAGAAACTAATAAGCAAGAAATAAACACAATTCAAATTTCACACATAAGAAATGCGAATGCAATTGGCTTGCCATGCGATACGATTGGTTGTCAAATTGGCTTGCCATTCGATGCGATTGGCTTGCCACCATGCGATGCGATTAGCCGAGACGGGAGACAACAGAAGTGAAAGATGTTCCTGTAGTGTGTGACTTTCCAGAAGTGTTCCCATAGGATCTTCCGGGGTTACCACCGGAATGAGAGGTAGAATTTCATATAGAATTAATACCATGAGCACAGCCCATCGCAAAAGCACCTTACCGCCTAGCGCTGTCCGAGATGAAAGAATTGATGTCCCAGCTGCAAGAACTCCTAGATAAAGGTTTTATAAAGCCAAGTTTTTCCCAGTGGAGCGCAAAGGTGTTATTTGTTAAGAAGGCATACAGAAGTATGAGAATGTGTACAGACTACTGCGAGTTGAACAAGCTTACGGTGATTAACAGATATCCGTTCACAGATTGATGATTTATTCGATCAATTGCAAGGTGCTAGTTGGTTCTCGCGTATAGACCTTAAATTGGGCTATCATCATCTGAAAATGAAAGAGGCGGATATTTCTAAAATAGCATTTTAGACATGGTATAGACGCTAAGAGTTCCTCGTGATGTCGTTTGGTTTAACGAATTCTCCAACCGAGTTTATGGATATGATGAATAGGGTCTGTCGACCGATGTTAGATAAATCAGTGATTTTTTACATTGATGAAATTTTGATTTATTCAAAGATTGAGTCTGATCATGCCGAGCATTTAACACAAGTGTTGGAGATTTTAAAGAATGAGAAACTACATGCTAAGAGTTTGAAGTATGAATTCTGGTTGCGAGAGGTACGGTTTCTAGGTCACATAATTAATCCAGAAGGGATCACTATGGACCCAGCTAAGATTGAAGAAATAATAAATTGGCAGACTCCGTAAAACCCAACTAAGATACGAAGTTTCTTAGGGTTGGCTGGCTATTATAGTAGATTCATCAAAGACTTCTCCAAGGTAGCCGCATCATTAACTGGTATGACCCGATAGGCTGTTGTATTCAATTGGGGTAAGTATCAAGAAGAAGCCTTTGAAGAATTGAAGAAAAGACTCACGGAAGCTCCAATCCTTGTTCTACCTGACAGTGATGAGGATTTGGTGGTTTCTACTGATGCTTCACATCGAGGGTTAAGTTGCGTGTTAATACAGCGAGGTAAGGTTACAGCTTACACTTCCAGATAGTTAAAGGTTCATGAAAGCACGTACCCAGCGCATGACTTAGAGTTAGCAGCAGTAGTGCATGCTCTCAAGATTTGGAGACACTACTCGTATGGTTCCAAGTGTACGAACTATAAAGAACATAAGAGTTTGAAGTATTTCTTCCAGCAGAAAGAACTAAATATGAAGCAGAGAAGATGGTTAGAATTGATAAAGGACAATGATTGCGACATCAAGTATTATCCCGGTAAGACTAATTTGTTGTTGATGCACTAAGCCGCAAGAAACGAGGGAGTCATTGCAACGTTAAAGTCGAATAAGCTAATTAATAATTCAGGCATCTTTGGAGATATCAGTAAGGCTCGGTTATAAGCTCTAGTAGATGAAACATTAATGAAGAAGGAAAGAATCTTCGGGCTACAAAACGAGTTAATAAATAACACTCATGGTGTAAAGACTAGGTTTAATCGTATGCGGATTCCATGCCATGGAGATCTTAGAGGCCAAATCCTAGATGAAGCTCATAAGTCGAGATACTCGATTCATTCAGGATCCACCAAGATGTCTCAAGACTTGAAGAAAGATTTCTGGTGGCCGGGTATAAAGAATGAGGTGGTAGAATATGCTAGTAAGTGTTTGACTTGCTTGCAAGTAAAGGCATAATCTCATAAACCGTATGGGAGGATGCAGCTGTTAAAGATACCAAAATGGAAATGGGAACACATCACCATGTATTTCATAACTAAGCTATCGCGTACGGCTAGAAACCATGATACCACCTGGGTAATTGTGGACCATTTGACGAAAAATGCTCATTTCTGCCTATACAAGAAGCTATCTCGTCATAAATGTTAGCCAAGGTGTTCATAAGTGAGGTTGTAACAAAGCATGGGGTACTTTTGTCGATAGTGTTTGATAGGGATACTCACTTTACTTCGAGGTTCTTGAAGAAGTTCCATGAAGCTATGGGCACAAGACTGAACATCAGTACGATGTATCATCCTCAAGCACATGAGCAGTCTAAAAGGACTATCCAAACCCCCTTGACGATATGTTGCGTGCTTGTGTGTAAGAATTTGGAGGAAGTTGGGATGACATCTCCATTAAGCAGAATTTTCTTACAACAATAGCTACCACTTGAGTATTGATATGTTGCCATTTGAGATGTTGTATGGTAGACACTGTAGAACTCCTGTATGTTGGTGAGAGATTGGTCAGAAAGAGCTTGGAAGTCTAGAAGTTGTGCAAGAAACCTCTTCAAGGTTTGATCAGATCAAGGCATGAATGAAATGTAACACCCGTTAATTCCGGTTTCAAGAACTAAAGCTTGTAGAGTATGTATAACTCTCGGGACTTAACCGACGTTTCTTGAAAGCCTTCACGTCATCCCGGTACGTTAAATAACCTAACTTTTCCTTCCATTTTGCCTTACACTTGAATCTAGAGGGACTAAAGTGTAATATCTTATGTTATAACATGATCTAACCCTGGCCCCCTTGTGAAGCTGCGATCGGCAGAAGGAACAAAGAACAAGACCACCGATTTTCTTTTTTGCAGCCAACTTTAAGCCTTAGAACTTCAATTCAAGGTATGTACTACGATTCCCCAAGTCTTTTTCACGTTAATTGGTCCTCATATTGCGCGTATTGATCGAAAAACGTCTTGTTGTAGGCTAACCGGGTGGCTGCCCAATTGAGCGTTTCCGGGACTGTTTTGAGTGAGGTTTTCACATCAAAATCCCACTAGGTATGACATGTACATCATATTATAATTTCATGGCCAATGGAGGTGTTTAGGTCGGTCAATCGATTGTAGTTCGAAAACTAGGGTTTATCGGGTATAGAATTTCAAATTGTTGAGTTTGATGCGTTAATTGATCGGATGACCGACCGAATCAGTTTGTGCAGCCCTAGGGGTGGGGGGGTTTAAGGGCTGTGGAAAAATTATTTTTTTGATGCTCGGGGCTGTTGTGGTTAGTGCTTCGTTAATCGAGTCGGCGGTGCGCGAATTTTCGTTTAAATGTTAAAGTAAGAGTTGTAAAAAGGAACCGTCAACCCTATCAACTCGGGTGACATAATCTTGATGAATGAAAAGATTTAATATGGAATTTGGTCCATTTGGGGCTGATTCGTTTAACAAATGGTTTTAAGGTTTATTACACGCGTATTCGACCCGATTTGATTTCCGTTGGGCCTTGGGCCAAGTGTTGGGCCTTGGGCCAAGTTGTTGGGCCTTCGGCCCATTAGGCAAGAGTGTTCTTACGGTCTAGTTTAGTAACGTGTTGTGTATAATTTACAGGCCCTTGCTTGTGATTGTGCACTTAGGGATTCCTAGCTCGTTGCAGGGGTTCGATTGATTTCAGGTGAGTTCATGATGCCCTTTTTACTCTTTTTACTTTTGGGCTAGCATGCACACCTAAGTGTTTTCTTACATGATGAAAGGTTTTAAACGAATTTATGTAGGCTGGCTAGCATATGGTAGGCCTTGGGATGTTAAATATATATATGTATATACATTATTTCTTTGCCTATATCTGGCGATGTTGTAGTCGTTTCGACTACTGATGTTGTGCATGCCTACTTTGTGTTTGCATGCACTGATGTTACGTGTTTGGGTTGTACGTTTGCTCGACCCTGATGTTATACGTGGATGTTATATATATATATATATATATATACTGTGATAAATATAGAGATGTAATTGAAAAGATGTTTACATATGCCTTTTGTATATGTATGTATGAGGATGTTTAGTTCTCGGTAATGAGGACTTGATGGATGTACCTTTTTACTTTTAAAACTTTTGGTTTGACTATCTTAACCATTACTACTGGTGTTATTTACTTAAAACTTGAACTCACTCAGCTCAAGCTGACTTTGTGTGCATGTTAGTGTAAGTTTCAGGTTAGGAAGAGGATGCCTTATTGCTTGGACGTGCACGAAGCTACTTGGACAGTGAAGGGCATACGGGATCTGAAGTTTTACTATTAAACATTTATTATTAAAAGTTTTTATTTAAAGATAACTATGTTGATTTTGGGCAATGTTCCCGGGTTTTGGGAACTTATTTTATTATTTTTGTTTTCCGCTGAATTATACTCTAAGATGTTTGTTTTAATGGAAGAAACCGTTTTCAAGTTTAATTATTATCCTAAGTGTTTTGTATGATTACCAACTGTGGGGTTCCCGGGGTTCGGGGCCTTACATGAAAGCTGCTCAACATCGTTAAAAGTCATATGCTAATAAGAGGTGACGACCAATTGAGTTTACCATTGACAGCGTGATGCTCAATGTCTCACCTTAGAAGGGAATTATTCGTTTCATGAAGAGAGGGAAGTTGAGTCCGAGGTACGTTGGACCGTTTAAGATCATAGATCGTGTGGGCGGAGTGGCTTATAAGTTTGATTTACCCCGTGAGTTCGAAGAGATTCACTAGACCTTTCACGTTTCTCACTTGAGAAAATGTCTAGTTGATGACAGATCTTTCATGGCATTGAAAGACATAGAAATGGATGAGCAGTTGAACTACATTGAGCAACCAGTGGAGATAGTCGATAGAAAAGAGAAGCATCTTTGTCGCAAGGTTATTCCCTTAGTTAAAGTAATATGGATGCATAGCAAAGGATCACATGCTACCTGAGAAGTCAAAACGGAGATACGCAAATTTTACCCGAAATTTGTTTAATGATAGTTAAGTTTCGGGGACGAAGCCTCTTTTAAGTAGGGTAGACTTGTAACATCTGACTTTTAAAATAATAAATAAAAAAATTTTATTTATTTAATTATGTGTCATTTTTTGATTATGTTAATTAATAATAAGTTGGGTGGTGGGTTTGGAGATAAAAGATGGATTAGGGAAGGGTGCAAATGGGCCTAAGGTCTATGGGTTGGGGGTATTTAAACTCCTTAAACCTTCCTAAAACCCTAAACCCCTCATTCCATCTTTGCCTCCACACACACAAACACCCTCTTCCATCTCAGATCCAAATCCAAGGAAGAACTAAAGGTTGTTGGGGTCTGATTTCCCTGAAGCAAGCAAGAAACTTGGCGAGATTCATGGGTTACCTCAGAATCTGAAACAAACTGGTTCCAAAACCGGCTCGTTTAAGGTATGTTAAGTTAAAGAGGGTTGGATTTGATGTCGGATTTTTTTATGGGGTTGGTTGGATAGTAAATAGGACCCTAAAGTGTAAGAAAAGCATAAACTTTGTGATAATGAGTTAACGGATGCGATTCAGGATGAACGGGTAATGTTCGGGCAGTGTAAAAACAAGTAGATGAGGTCGTCATGGCCCAGAATTCTTTATGATCATAAAACAAGCCATAAGGGAATGATAGAGGACAAAAATGTTTAACATAAACTAATAAGCGGGAAATAAACCCGGTTCAAACCACACAGACAAGAAATTTGCGAATGGGATTGGCTTGCCATGCGATACTATTGGTTGTCAAGCGACGTGATTGGATTGCTATGTGATGCGATTGGTTGTCATGCAATGCGATTAGCTTGCCATGCGATTGCAATTGGCCTAGCTGTGCGATTAAGGAAAACACTAAACCCCTTTAGCTAAGTCAAAACTAGTTCACTAGATTAGGTAATAAGACTTAGATAGAAAAATGTTAATTAACACTTATAATTGTTATACAGTTAGTCGTGCCCAAACTGAAGAAAGGTGTTACAATTAATTCAGAAAGGAACAGGATTCAGGTGAATTCTAACCCTTTTTCTCTGTTATATTTTCGGGGCTGTGCGCATTCTCTATGTTATAGGTTAATACATTTACTAAGTGTATGATATGTGATGTGTAAGTATATAGGGATGATAAAAGTATGTGATATATATATATATATATATAAGGGTGGGTTCTAGTGAAAACTCCTCTTAAAGAGAAAACTTAAAAACTCTTCAAAACTTCTAAAAAACTATTTTTAACTTTTTTTTAAAATATTTTTTGAAGTTTTTTTTTTTCCAATATTCCTATATGTTGTTATTGGTTCCAAAAAAAAAACTTGTCGGTAACCTCGTCGGTATAGTACGCATGTGTAATAGTGTGCATTACATATATACAAAAGTGTTTGTATTGCATAGATACAACACTATTGCACATGTTTGATACACACTATTGTATATATGAAATATAAGACTAATACACACATCGAATACACATTAGTACGTATGTGTAATACAACATTAACGCACATGTGCACCACATCGACTTTTATTTTAGTTTATTTTTTTCATATAACACAACACTACTACACATATACAATACACAAATATTGAATATATGCAATAAAACACTATTAAACTCAAAAATACATAGTAATACACATGTGTAATACAACGGTATCGCACAGTAATACGTATGTGCATTACAACGGGTTTTTTTATTTTATTTATATATTTTTCGAGTAAAATATAAGAAAATATAAGAATAATGGCTAAAACAGAATTTTGAAAATATTTTTTTATTTTTAATTAAAAATAATTCCTTAGAAGTTTTTCAGTTTTCTCTTTAAAGGTGAGTTTTCTCTTGATCCTCTCCCTATATATATATATATATATATATATATATATATATATATATATATATATAAAACTAAATGTATGTGTGAATGTATGGCTGTATGGTGGTTGCATGGTAACGTATGTATGGTTGTATGGCTGTATGGTTTAAGGAAGGAGGGACTAGACCCTAATAGTATCTGAGGAAGGAGGGACCAGACACTAATAATATCTGAGGAAGGAGGGACCAGAACCTAAATAAGATCTGACGAAAGAGGTATCAGACCCTAATAATATCTGTGAGATTATTGGGTGAAAGACTCTTTAAAACGTAGAAACATTTATGTAATAAGTAAGTTAAAATATGAAAGTATTAAAGTAGGAAAGTTTGAAAGAATGAAAGTATTAAAGTGTGAACGTATGTACGTATATATGAACGGAAGGTAAACAAGTTAAGTATATAAAAATGTATCTTCAGACACGTATATGTAAGTATGTGAATGTAATGTATGTTGCCTGATTAACTAGAACTCACTCAGCATAGCTGACTTTTAGTATGCACATGGACAAATAGGATAAAGGAGATGGCTTGAGTGAGACACATGACGATAATTGAGTTGGCTGGCATCTAGAGAAGAAAGTTATAATGAATTATGTTATGAAGCTATTTTACGACTGATTTGAATACTTTAAACAAGAATTTTCTGTTTTGTAATACATGGTTGAAGTTTTATGGCTTTTGCGTAAAGTTTTAATTCACCCTGATCGTTAGAACTGTGTTTATGAGTACATCTAACGTCCAATGTAGGGCACCAGGTCCAGGGCCTTACACAAACTTGTAGATTAGTAAATTTATCTATTACCTAAGGATAAATGAAACTAAAACTAAAATTAAATGAAAATCTTTATGAATGTTATGAATAGATATGCATGATATCATCAGGTCCTAACTTTTATGTAATCTTATACAAAGTCTTGTAATTGTTTTGATTGCTTAGGGTTCAAGTTGTTTTGTTATTCCTAAGTCAAGCACACCTAGAACAGTGGGTGTGGATAAGGGAATTTGACGACATGACTGCGTTGGGAAGTTGTGCCGCTAGGAAACAACGCTCCACCCTAAAGGCAACAACATGACAAGGGTGATGGGTGACATGAGAGAACTGAGGGAACCGATGAAGAAATGGTGTATGTATACGCAAGGCAGTCATTGTACAACCTACAATGGATTGGGTTAGGGATGATTTAGGAAAAATAATGTGACATTGATGTGAAAGAACAGAAGTGTTTGGTCTGTTTGGGACATTAGAGACGAGACCATCCCTGCTAACTATCATAAAGTTTAGAATAAGCGGGGAATTGGTATAAAGTCTCCACTTGAGTAACAAAAAGTCGTGATATCATTTGATCAAAGCATACAATATTAATTGATGAGATGTGTAACGCATCTTGGGATTTTTTAGTCTGCGAGAAAAACCTTTATTTTTAACGTATTTAGTTGAAACAAATCATAGAGGAAGTCTTCTGCCAAATTGATACATAGAACGAAAAATTGATGAACACAAGAGTTAAAAGTTACAACTGCAACAAAAATTGTGTTTTATATGTGTTCAAAGTGGTAGCCCCATGAACTTACAAACTAAAAGTCGTGGGCTCAAGTGTCACTTGAGCAAAAATGAATTGAGTTGAGCTAGGGGTTTAACCAGAATGGGCCTTTAGGTGATGGGTAAATGGCTGTTCAAAAAGCTCGTGGTTCCCTCGATAAAAGCTCTAACAAAAACTAGCTAAAAAACTTGATTTGAAACAACCTGAGCTGAGTTGGCTCATTTTTGTAACCGATCCAAAATTGGCCATGGCTCGGCTCGTTGGCTCGATATTAGGCTCATTTAACTTCAAAATCGAGCTCAAGCCTAGCTGAGCTGCCTCGTTTAACTTTGAGCTAGAGGTCGAGCTATAAACCTTCCTGGCTCGACTCGGGCTCGACTCGCGGACAACCCTAGATAGGTTTTCTCTTGAATAGTGGTCGGCCAAGTCACCAATGCTGTCTACGTTCATGAGTGTAGGTGGCCTTTTGCCATTGAGCTTATCTTGATGATTGAGCCTTGTTGGTTGTTAAAAAGAAAAGAAAAAAAATGAATTCCAAATAGTTTAAATTTAAAACATAACTGAATAGTAAATGTTTCAAATAACAAACTTGCAAAAGAATTTTGTATACTTTTTGTAAAGACTCAAAAACTTTTTTAGTTAAAAGACAAAAACTTTATCACATTAAAAAAGCTCAAAATCTTTCTTTACTTCTAAAACTATTTAATAAATATTCATGTATTTAATTACTGAAACGTGTTATCAGTGTTCTCTCTCTCTCTCTTAACTTTTATATAAACAAAAATAGCTATTTAATTATCATATAATCAAAAGTTTATGAATTTCTAAGAGTGAAAAAAATCATGAAATAATTACGTTTCAGTATTGTTGTAATAAAATCATTTAAACATTATTTTAAAAGAAAAATTACTATTTTATCAGATAATCCCTATTTTAATAAAATGAAATTCTATTTATCTATGTTTAAATTTATGTGATCTAAGTGAAGATTATATGAATCTTTAGTTACTATTAAGCATTTATGTTTTTTTTTCAAGTTAATAAATTGAAATAATTATAAAACTTAACTATTGGTTAGTAATTTTTTTTGTTTATAAACTACTTATTAACTAAATTTCATATATTTTAATTTTAGTCATCTAACTATATTATTAAAGCAACACAATTTGCTCATTTGGCATTTAACTAGGCACTCCCGCAACACAAGTTGTCCACATGACATTTAACTAGGCACTCCACATGGAATGCCAAGTAGATGCCATGTCACTATTTCTTATTATATTATGGCCCATGACCCGTTTTTCTATTATACCCATGACCTATAAGGCGTTATAAAATTTTAAAAAATAAATTATTGTGTGATACTGGTTTCTAACCCAAGACCTCATGTTTCAAACCAAATGTGCTTACTAAGTCCACTAAAATGGTAATGTGTTTAATTTCTTGACTTAACATATATAAATGTAATTTCTCTTCAAGTATAAAATCAAAATTTTATTTAATTGCTAGCATTTTCATAATTTACACTATCACATTGTCTTCTCTTATATCTTTAACTCAACCATTTAAGATTGTTCATCGTTTCTCTCTTTAGTTTAAAATATAATATATTTTTATTTATTTTCTTTTGCAGCAAAACCTTAGTCATTGTAATTTAGTTTTTAAACATGTGACAACATTTTTGTTGATACACGTTTCAAGCATCTCGGTCTTTATATTATTATTATATTAGATTATAATGTAAGGGCATTTTGGTAATTATATACTATAACCCATTCGCCTTAATTGTAAGGCACATTCGTTACTTAGTAACGAATGTGTCACAATCGTATAATGTAAGTGCCATTCGTTAACCTTGTTTAACGAATGGGACAACGAATGTAGGGCTATTCGTACGATGTAATGTATAACGAATGAGATGTTCATTCGTATGTTTAATGTAACGAATGAAGTCATCCCTTTATATATCTGTAAGATATTCTAAAGTAATAACAATTCTCTCATAAATCATATTCCTATCGTTACTCTACCCAAATTCCTCCATAACTCACACAAAATCACACACTTACGTAATCCATCATCATATCAGTAATCATAACAGTATGAGCATGAATCCGAATGTTAAGATGTCATCTATTATCTAGATCCAAGGCTCTCTCAAGTGGTATCTAAGCCACATGATCTGATCTTCGTTTCGTTTTGGTGTTTCGTTTGCTTAATAGTATTGAATTGTTCTGTAATTGTATCGATCTTCATTATCGGTGAAACAGAGGTTCAATTGAGATTGAATTCCTTTGAATTAGACAAGTTAAGTGTATTAGAGGTTAGGATTAAGTGTAATTGGACTGAGAATAAAGGTTAATTGAAGGTTTGGATTGGTAATTGGATTGGAATTGAGGTTTAATTGAGTTTGACGGTAATGGCGGGATTGAGAGCTGTTTGAATTGGTCTGGAACTGGTGTAATTGTGTTCGGTTTAAGTCCGAATTGGTTCGGATTTAAGTTTCGAGTTGAATTAGATAAATTTTGTGGTTAATAGGATAGATCTTGACTAGTTTGAAAATATGGACATTGATGAGTGCACATTCGTTACTATGAATGTTTATTAGTTAGGTGTTTGATAGTTCACTCGTTAGGATTGTCATAATTGATTTGTAACTGATCAATCGTACCATATTCGTTGAACTCATTTTTTACGGAAACAAATCATTGTATCCATTCGTTAAACCATTCGTAAATCTTTCATTCGCTATTCAACTTCATTCGTAATAACTCATTCTCTATTCAAAACTCACTCGTTAAAATCTTCATTCATACTTTATTCATCTAGCATTTGCTGTATCATTCGTCTCAACAGTAACTTCCTCATCCGTGTGAACAGTGTTCAGTTCATTCGTTATTCATAAAGTAATACTCATTCGTGTGAACCAAGTCTCTTAATTTGTCAATTTATGTCCCTTGACATTTTGAAATTGATAAAACATGTCTTCTCCTAACCCAGCTTTGTTTTATGCTCCTGCATCGCAAAATGCTCTAATGCAATAGATGCTCACTATGGATAATGAGATCAGATCTCAAAATAAATGTCCGAAATTACTCAAATTATCGGATTTTGCTCGATGGGAACCAAGATTCCGAGCTCACTTGGGGTCTATTCATCCGGGTTGCGTTAGACATCTTGATGTTGTGTATGTGGCACCACAAGTTGGTAATGCTACCACTGGGTATACTGACAAGCTATTTCATTTGTATAAGGCAAAAGAAATTAAAGATGCGGAGAATGAGACTAAGGCATACTCAACGCTGACTATGGCATTACCGGATAATATCTTTCATCAGTTTAGCCATATCAAACCCTGTGCTACATTGTTTGCACAACTGAAGACACGTAGTTTGGGGAACACTCTTGAGAGCAAGAAGACTATAGTCAAGTTTCAATTCAGGAACTTCGTGCTTCTCAAGAACAAAACAGTTGAGAAGATGATCAATCAATTTTGTCATCTCATTGCTGAAATGTCTACTATTTAGTTAGAGCCAACTGAGGTGGATAAGATCGACACCTTGAAGAATGCTTTGCCTCCAACGTATTCAACCTTCCTACTCGCTTTAAAGGAAAATGTCTACTTCCGTAATGATAATCTCACTGCTGAAGAGTTTATCAACAAACTGGAAGAAAGAGAATATGACATGAAGTGCCAAACTTCATTGAAAGTCAGCCAAAATTCGACTTTATATGGAGGTTGACGTGCGCGAAGTATATATATTTTTAATAATGATTTTTCACACAACTGGGTTTTAAATTTATAGAAATGATTTCACCTCAAAACTAAACCACACACACATAGGCAAGTGTACCTATCGTATAAGTAGTATATCATCGGTAAGAACCAAGTATAGATCCATGGACACGATAGCTCTTGATACTAAATCTTCGCTAATATCTAACCGGCTAAAATCATAAGTTGTTTGGTTTTAACTAAGAATATAATGCAAAATATAAAAACTAAGCTAACGAACACAAAAGCAAACAATCAAGGAAGAATATCACTTTAATCTCGAATCCATTTAGCTCATAAATGACAATAATTATGGATACATGGCAAGATCACAAAATGCATAAGTGACTAGACTCTCGCCAAAGATATCTAATCACGTGACTTGTTGGAAAGTTAGTATGAAAGGTACAAACTAACCATCTAAAGTCATTCAAGCAGGATGAGTGACACGATTATGTCAATGTTTCAAGATGGTATGGGCTAGTTTCCTATCACGGTTGACTAATCCAACAACTCTTTGGAAAGATAACATGAAAAACACATAATCCACCTAAAGTTGATTAAACTAAGCAATAATGATGTACTTCTTCAACTTATGATGTTCATATCAAGATTACATAAACTAGAGGTTCGTGTCAACAATCCTTAGATAAACAAAGCACTTAACATGACAAATCATAACAAATACTTTGTCTTTCCAAACATAAGCATAAGGATGAACATTCAAGAGTTTATCATGAATAATCAATAATCAAGACTTCATTCACCATTCCTAGTTCAAAAGCCATAGACTAGCATAAAAATATACAAATCCATGAATGGATGCTTAAATCATGAGTTTTCCAACATTACATAACCAAACAACCATAAGTCTTGAATATCATGGCACAACAAACCTTTAAATACACAAAACCATTGAAGAATAATCATGAAATTGCTATAACACTAACACAATCCTTGCCAATAATCCATAAATACCATCAAATATTACTAAACTTTATCTAAATCAAAGTGATAACAAAGAGTTTAGCTCAACATGAGCTCATGAACAACATACAAGCTTGAAAAGATAACAAAATTCATGGTAAAATCAACCAAGAATCCAAGCTAGATGATGTAGATGATGGATGATGCTTCTCTTGATGTTGGAATACTTCAAAGTGCTTGCAATTGGATGGAAATCACCAAGGTTTGGAAGTTAAACAGTGGGTTCAAAACTCCCTGGGATTCCCCCTTTCCTTCTGCGTGAACTGCTTATTTTATCTAATAAAAGAGACTTGATCATGTTTTGAGCACAACATGATCATGTTGAAACAAAATACTTGATCTAGCAATCTGATTGGTTCTCAGTCTCCAAGGTTGTTTATTGTAGGTACACCAGTGGCCTAACGGACGAAAGAGTGTTAAAGGAGTGCATACAACTGGCCTGGGCTAGAATTGGGAACCTCAACTTCCGAAGAAGAAAGATACGGCACGCTTTACTTTGTTGAGTTGGTATTAGATCTGGAGAAAGGTGGAACATGATCATGCCACTCCAAAGGCATGGTCATGTGTAAAAGTGCCCAGTGTGATAAAGACATGGTCATGCTTAAAAGTGAACATGATCATGTCTTGCATAAAGGCCATTTTCTTTTCTTTTTCTTCACAAAATATCCAAGTCTTATAAATCACCAACCAACCCCTCGAAAATCAAAATCAATAAATAAGTATATAATCCCACGATATTTCCAATAAACGAGCATGATACAGGATAAAATCGAGCAATAAATATGTGTAATTTTAAGCACATCAACGGTCATCGTTTGAAGCACTATCTTGGTGGACCGGAGGAAGCAATCGAGATGGAGGAAACTCCTCTCAATCCGTCGCATTAAACTATCACACGTGGTTCTTGAGTGAGAACTCAAGTGTAGAGTTTGTATTTCTATCTCTATTTCTATTTTTATTTTTTATTTTCTCTTTATTTATGTTTTTGCGTCACTAACCGTGTCTTGTAGTTTTCGATTTTGTATTTGAGTCGTGTCAAGGGATCATTACCGACATTAGAAGAGGAATCGCCAGGTAAGGGGAAGCGCCAGGTAAGTCTCACGAGTAATAATCGAATCATGCAATCACCTAACCCTTTATACCCTTTATTAAACCCATAATTTCAAAAAATAAATAATAATAATAATAATATACCCAGGAGCGCAGCCCGACCAGGGGATGAATGCCCGCTGCGTGGCGCGACGGGTTCAAACCAGAAATTTTATTTTATTTTATATAATATATTAAACCAATTCGTTTTCCATTTTTCAAATCATTCTTCATCTCCATCCCTAAACCCACGAAACCCTACCCTCTTCACCACCAAATCCACAATTTTTTCACCATTTTTCACCAAATCAAACCTTAAAATCATTAATATAACACCAAATAACCATTATCCACCATTAATTTTCATCTATTCTTCACCATTCAAGTCACATTCACTACTTTATTTTCAACTTTTTTACCTCTTAATTCTTGCATTTCAAGCTCTAAGGTATGATTTCATGTCACCATTTGTACTTGTTTTTGTATATTTAGCCTAGTTTTGTAAGTTTTCTTTGTTAGTTTGAGTAAACTAGTTTGTCGGGTTGTTGAGGAATTGTTTGTTTGTTGAAAGTAAGTTGGTGGGTTTTGATGACCGGGTTAAGCTCAGTTAGAAAATATATTTGGTTTGCCGGTTTGTGTCGATTTGAAGTTATTTGTTGCATTATTGGTTGCGGGTGGTCCGGTTTGGGTATTGCAAAGTGAAATTTGGTTTGAAGATGTTTATGACTTATTGGAGTTGAGATTTGAGTGTTGGCATATTTTTACACAAAGTTTTAATCATGCATTTCCGTTAACTTTATAACTCATTGTTCGGTTTTTGTGACACTTTTACTTAAATGGGACAATTAATGTGCCGGGTGGGGGTGTTGTACATTGAGTCATTGTTGTTTTGTCGGTTAGTTAGTTTCACTTTGTTTTGAATTTTTAATTATCCTTTGAACTTTACTTGCTAAAAATGGTCGCTCGTTCGTACTCAATCTCCATTCGGACGAGTTCGGTCGTTTGAATTTTTGTAACCGGATACTAACTTTCTCCCTTTGTTTGCTTGTTTATTTGTGTTTTTCAGGATGTCAGGAGAAGGTTTATCACATGGAGCGACTAAGCGAAGACGCGGTCCGGCACCTGGTCCGCAAGATGATGAGCCGGAAATAGAGGATGTGGTTGGAAGAACAACAAAGCGAGTGATTAATTACAAGGAAGGAGCGGTACCGTTGAGGCGAAAGACTAGGGATATACGAGGTTGTACGTTACTCCAATTTACAGAAGATTCGAAAGAATATGAGAAGTTTTATGATCTTATGGGGTCGGATATGCTGATTTTCAAAACGATTAATCGGGATACTTTGGATGAGATCCGGCAAAGAGGTAAGATTGAGGAGTTGTTGGGACCGAAGTTCAAAGCGATGTTATGCTTAAAGGAACAACAGTATAAAGAGTTGAGGCTTAAGTTTTTATGTACGTTTCGGTATAAAGAAGGTAATTTTGATCAACCCGACGCAATTTCGTTTGCGTTAGGGCGGGAAACGTACGAGATGACGATCGCCGAGTTTGGGGTAGCAAGTGGTTTTTACACAGAAGATGAAGTTAATACGGTCGAGTTTCACAAAAGCTTGAGAGGGGCGTTTAGAAATAAGAAGCCCTTTAGTTTGACCAGCACGGAGTTGGCTGCTTTTTGGGTAAAGATTGCGGTTTCTCTATTTTTAGGAAGTATGGTGGCATCGGACGTTCGTGACCCGGTTTTAAGGTACATTCATAAAATTTTAAGTACTACATGGTTGGACGAGGGTCGGGTGAGAACAAGGTGAATTAGTTGGATTTGTTTTGTTTATTGGTTATGGTTGAACAAAGGCTTGTTAATGTGGCGAGTGTTTTGGCTTGGTCGTTTCATCGAAATCGAAGGGGAGGTACACAAAAGAGATCAAAGATAGATATGGGCCCATACGTGACATTGTTGGCAAAGAATTTGGGTGTTTTTGAGAAATAAAAACAGTAATATCTGACACGCGGGCCGGTGGTTGAGAATATTGGCGTGAGAGAGTTGAGGTCGTCTTGGATTTTAGCGCCCTTTGATCCATTAGCATGGGAAGGGGCTCGTTTGGGTCATACTGAGCTTCCACCTCCTGATTCTGAGGTCGCCGCAGCGATGCGAGCCGAGTTGCCTACACGACATTAGAGGCCGTTACACATACAAGAAAGACCAGGAAGACAGTTTCCAGTTCGAGAGCCCCGTCCTGAGGTACTTACTTTGGATTCTTTATATGACAGGATGGAGTCAGGAGTCGACCACATGCAGGGTTACGTGAATGAGCAGTGTGATGGGATTAGACAGCTGATGAGGGACAGTCAACAAAGACAAGATGAGAATATGAGGCACTTGATAACTGGGTTGCGTATTGATCTGTCTAATTATTTGAGACAGCCGCATGTGTCAGGGCCTAATGGGCCGAGTGGATCGAGTTTCCTGGGAGGTTCGGGAAGCTATGGTTATGGTCATGGATATGGGTATGGTGCGCCATTTTATGGGCCAGGTTCACGTGAGTTTGAGGAAGCTGAGCCGTATCAGACATTGGAGCAGAGTGAGGAAGAGGACGAAGACTAAGTGTGGGGACGTCTTAGCAAGCATTGGGAGTTGTATCTTTTTATGTTTTATTTTTCTTTTATGATGTTTTTATTTTCGTTGGTCTGTATAATTATTAACCTGAACTTGTACGACTGGGAGGATGGGTTGGTGTGATGTTTTTCAGGGCACATAATTAGACTTTATTTTCTAGATATTCTATTCACTTAGGTATGTCGAGTGGAGAGGCCATGTCCGTTCAGAAATGAAAGAATGAGATAAATAATCATGGTGAGCGAAGCGGTAAGGAGAGAATTCATGGTGACGAGACTGGCACTTTGACAGTCTTCCATACTACCAGCTAAGTCTTTTCCTTTTTACTTTGCTTTTATATTTTTGTTCTTATTTATTTTTGTATTTTTAGGCTTTGTTTTAAATTTTTGAGTCGTGCTGCATTGAGTACAATGAAAATTTTAAATGTGGGGATGGGAATACATATGTTTTTTCTATTTTAGTAATTAAATTTTTTTTTTTTGAAAAATGTCCCTTGATTTTGTTCTTTTTGCGTATAAATGGGAGATGAGGATACTTATCGGGAATTGGTTTTTCAAACTACTAATAATAAGATATAATTAAAGAACATGCACTTAACTTGGGATGTGTCGGTAGGCTCAGCCTTTAGAATGAAAGGGCGGTTTGATAGATGGCTTTTAGCGATAAATATGATTTTTGGTGGGATACATGTTAAGTCTGTATAAAATACGAGATGAAAGGTCGGCCATACTCAAGCCTCATTTTTAGTTCGATTGTAAAAAATTATGAATTTTAAAGAAATCTGAATACGCAATCATACGATGCTTGGGTAGGTTTAAACGTTAAAGTATACCGTGTAGCCTGTGATATAAACTAAAAACATGCACTTCTAGTTTTAGTGGTTAACACTTCATAGGCGTATGGTTTTATGGCCTTAAATCCTGTATTGATGGGATGCCTTGGGTTCGAAGACCACAGGTCATTTTACGGTTGTTCATCTGGGTATCTTCGGATATTTAAAAATCATAAAAGCTTTTAAGCATAAAACCCGCAGTTTACTACAATCATTACACTCACTTACATCAATTACTGTAAAGTAAAATCTTGATGATCCAGTGATCATCCCGCTGTTAGTCATACGTGGTCCTCTTACTTGCGTCCCATACCATTAAGAACAGGATCAACTAGAGACACGACGTATGTAAACCGACAGATGGAAACTTGTAAAATCACGTGTGGTAATGGGTCCGAGGTGTTTCTTGATAACGGGGGTATGTCATGTAGGGGGGAAAGCTTGCTAGTTAGTTGAATAATTGAACCTTAATCGTATCTAATGGCTGCTTGGTATACTTTGATGTTTAAATTTAGGTGGATAAACAATATCCTTGATCGTCTAAGCTATTCATAAAAAATGTGGAACAATGTTTTAATATGCTATTATGAGGTTTAATCAAGTTGGGGTGGTTTGATCCGGTAAAATCTAAAATAAAACGGGTCTTGATTGTGGGTTCCACTAGATTATATACATAATAATAACAATAATAATAATAATAATAATAATAATAATAATAATAATGATAATAATAATAATAATAGTAATAATAATAATAATAATAATAATAATAGTTGGATCTTACTTGTCCCGGTAAAGACAAAGGCATGGATTTAAGTGGACAACAATATCGGTGATCGCAGTTTTTGCGTTGTTCTAAATTTTAAGATAATCTATATGTTTGTTAGACTGTATTTTTCCGATTCTGATCCCATTGCAATGAGACTTTTTCAGGGACAAAAAAAGGTTAAGTGTGGGGATATTTGATATAACGCTCAATATACATTAATCCCGTGTACATTTTATTTATTATTTTATTGGTTTTTGTCTGTTTCTTGTAAGATTTGTATACTACTAACTTAGTTGATTAAATGTAGCTCTCTGGTTTTAATTTCGGTGAAAAGAGGGCGAAAAATAAGCAAAAACAAGCCAAACCGGAGAACCGACACATCAGGAAACGAACTGGACCGAACCAAGAGTGAACCGGACCAGACCACAATGGACCAGCCCCCCTAGACTGAAGCGTCGCGCGGCTAAGGGGAAGAAGGTCATCGCGCGGCGCGGCGAGCTCATGTTCCAGAAACTTCGATCGTTAACCACCTTATCGTATTTTTGGACACCTGTTGCCTATATAAAGACCCCTAAACTCATTAAGCATACCCTGAAGTTCCAGACGATTTTGGTTAGTTCCGAGGAGTCCGAGAGCAGATTTTGGCAGCTTTGGAGTCGAAGAATCAGCTGGTGTTGCGCGTATTGGTTGAAGATGAAGAACACGGGTTTTATCTTTTGTTTCTTTCGTTTTCGTTTATTTTACGCCATGAATTCTTATTTTCTTGTTTTGTTTAAACCTAAGATGCTAGGCTAAATTGCATGTACTTCCTAGGTTAAGATGAACTTACTTTGATGTTTTAATTTAAATTTGGGATTGTTTATCGTTATGATTTTTATGGTTTAGTAAATGATTTATTTATATTTGATTGATGCGTGTGGATGCTTAGGATTGTTTGATGAGTTTTATTCCATAGTTTTCCTTGATTATTGTTTGTCATATGATAGGATTGCTATTAGGTCAATTACTCCGTGTTTTTGATTATTTTATGATTGATGTCATGATAAGGTCATAGGAATAATATTGTTGAATAAACCTAAGTGTGCTGCTAACCTAAAATCTGTAAAGTGCTAGGTTATTGATAAGTCTTTAGTATTTAATCTTGCTAGATTTAGTTCTTCGTAAGGAGTCCGTTTAGGGTTGATTATTTATTATTGCTTTTCAAATCAATTAAATATAGTAAATTGCCTTTGATTTCCGTGCTGTAAGGTAGGATTTCATTATAAAGGAACTAAATTATAAATAATTGGGTGACCGTAAGGGAACTTGATTTTTAAAACTGGTGTGCGTTAAAACTTGTTAGAAATCCATAGGTGTCTCTTGAGAAGGGTCAGGGGTCCTATTCGTGTTTTCTTTTAAGTGTCTAATTTACGATCCCAGTCCATAACTAAATATTTTCCCGAGTCAATTCACTAATGAAATTTAGGGGATTCTAGCCTAGGTAGTTTTCCTATTATCATCTTATTTTCATAACAAACTTTGCTTTCATTTAAATTACTTTTTTTCTTAATTAGTTTTTAATAATAGTATTAAATTAGTATTTTAAATAACCCCCCCCCCCCAAACAAATACAATTAATAAGTCGTGTTTTGTAGTCGAGTCTAATTAGCTAATACACGTAATTTAAAGAGTCTCGTGGGTTCGATATCCGGACTTACTTAGCTTTACTAGAGTCGACCGGTTCACTTGCCGGTTAGTAGTTTAGTCGAGTTTTAGAGAGTCTAGAGTATTACTTAGTGTTTATTTTTAGTTAATTTAGTTAATAAATATTAAACTACTTCAAGCACATCAGATCTCCTTAAAAAATGTTCAAGATATTCATGGAGGTTATGTTGCTTTCGGGGGTAACCACGGGGGTATGATTACCAAAGAAAGAGAAGTCTCGAACGGCTGAATTATGTTCGAGAAAGTAAATTATTGTGAGAAGGTAGATCATAATTGTTGAGCGTTTCACAGATTTGTGATAAAAAGTACACTACCATCTTCACTTATAAGGAATGTGCAATCCTTCAGCCGGGATTCACTATTCTTGAAGAAATGGTTGCCATGTGATCTTCCAGATCGAATGATATTTATGTCCTTGACATGAGTATTAATGTAACAGTTTCACCTTCTGAAATGTGTTTTGTCTCAAAAGCGACTGAAAAATACTCGATTTTATAGCACAGGCGGATGGGACACATCCACGTTCGCAAAATGAATCACCTAATTACGAATGATCTTGTGGATGGTGTGTCTCTTAAGCACTTCAAGCTTAATGATCATTGCATTGCCTGCAAGAAGGGGAAGCAGAAGAAGAAGTCACACCCGAGCAAATCGATTAATTCGATTGAAACTCCACTAGAACGACTTCACATGGATTTATTCTGTCTAGTGAATTGAGCTAGTGTAGTGGGTGATTATTATTGTCTAGTTGTCACTAATGACTTCTCACGTTACTCATGGGTTTTATTTATGCGGTCTACAGATGAGGCACTGGTTTTGATTCAGAACCTTATCACTCAAATCGAATCACTTTACAAACTGAAAGTGAGACGAATTCGTAGTGAGAATGGTACTGAATTCAAAAACAACGTGTTGGACTTATTTTGTATTCAGCAGGGAATACATAGGGAGTCCAGCGCACCGTATTTTCCCCAACAAAATGGTGTGTCTGAACAGAAGAGCCGAACGTTGATTGAGGCGGCTAGGCTGTGAATACCGCTTGCTACACGCTTAATCATGTCCTAACTGTTAAGAAGTTCAAAATGACAAGTTGTGAACTTCTTAATAATCATAAGCCGAATTTAAAGTATTTGGAGCCATTCGTGTGTTTAAGAAAGACGCCGGGAAATTCGATGAGAAGCTGTTTGAAGGATACTTTCTTGGGTATAACTCACCTAAGAAGTGAGTATTCAATTTTTCTAAGGGTTGTGTAGAAGAGTGGTACTATGTTGAGTGTCAGAGTTACACTACACCTCCAAGTGGCAAAGGACCCGACAGGATATTCGATTATGAAGCATTATTTAACTCATTCACACTGTCAATTGAAGAAATATCTGAAGACTTGGTTCAAGCTTATTTGGAAGATCAATGTATTCCAAAGCCAAGTTCTTCTACATATGACGTGAACAAGATATCTATTCCATCGGAGACATCAAACAATGTTTCTAAATCATCCAATGAAGCTAAATTCGTCGATTCTACTTCGGTTCCTTTGTATGAAGCTCACGACGTCCCAAGTCTATTCAAACTGAAGTGGTTTCGCAAACTGTCTCTTTAGACACAGCTGAGGAGAATATCACCAATCTCGGTGATAACGTATCTTTTTCCTACCAATCCTTCCTTAAGGATTCACACAAATCATCCTCAGGAACAGATCTTTGGTAATGTAGGAGATGGTGTTAGAACATGACACCAGCTGGCTAATGTATGTGATGATGAAGCTGATATTAATGTATCTCCTACAGAAGACTCCGTGATGTGTGCGTACGCAGATTGAACCGACGAGTGTCACGATGGCACTTAAGGAACCATCTTGGGTAGAAGCGATGTAGGAGGAGCTGCAACAGTTCGTCAGACTGGGTGTATGGGACTTAATCGAGAAACCCGACATAGTTAAACGGGCTATACCGACAAAGTGGGTCTATAAGTGTAAAAAGGACGATTGCGGGGTGATCGTGCGCACCAAGGCGCGATTGATCGTTCTTGGGTATAATCAGCAAGAAGGCATAGATTACACAGAGGTGTACGCTCCAATAGCACGACTGGAAGTGATACACATTTTCTTGGCCTATGCAGCTTACAAGAATTTCAAAGTGTACCAGATGGATGTTAAGTCTGGGTTTTTTGAACGGGGAAATTCACGAGGAAGTGTATGGGAAACAATCTCCCAGGTTTGACGACCCTGACAATCAGAGCAAGTTTACCGATTAAACAAAGCTCTCTATGGTTTACATCAGGCCCCGAGAGCCTGGTACAACACGCTTGCTGATCATCTTATTGATAGCGGCTTCAAACGGCGAACTGTCGATTGTACACTTTTCTACAAAAATGTTGGTGATGATCTGCTCCTCGTCCAGATATATGTTGACGATATCATCTTCGGCTCCACAAACGAAAAACTGTGCAAGGAATTCGAGACTATGATGCAGACAAAGTTTGAGATGAGTTCGATGGTAGAGATGAGTTCATTTTTGGGGCTGCAGGTTCAACAGTCTGTTAACGGGATCTTTATCTATCAAACAAAATATGTGAACGATGTGTTGAGCTGATTCAAGATAACTGCCGGAGAAATCCCATCTACACCTTTACCGTGGGATCATTGATGTATTTAACTGCTTCTCGACCTAACTTATGTTTGCTGTTTGCTTGTGTGCTAGGTATCAGTCAAGTCCATGAGTGACGCATATGGCGGCGGTTAAGCGAATCTTACATTATCCGAGGGGTAATCCCGACATTGGATTGTGGTACCCTATGGAAGATAGTTTTGATTTAATTGCTTACACTGATTCCGACTACGAAGGTTGCAGATCAACTTCAAATATACAACGGCGGGATGTCAATTTTTAGAAAACCGGCTTGTTTCCTGGCAATGTAAGAAGCAGACAACGGTCTCTACTTCAACAGCCGAAGCAGAGTATGTGGCGTCGAGCTGCTGTTCACAAGTAATCTGGATCCAGCAGCATCTACGGGATTATGGTTTGAAGTTTCTTACTACTCCGATTTATATTGATAATTTTGCCGCTATATCTATCACTAAAAACCCGGTTTGTCAGGACCGTGAGTCAGATGAAACCTTAGAAAGGTTGACAAGAACACACCGACTCGATTACCCAAAGACCTGTTGAATATCCTGGCGGAATCAGGATATCCAACGAGTGGGAACGAACGAGTGTGAATAATAAACACAAAACAGTAATAAATGGTCAACAAAATCTCATTCAATAGACAAAGATTCACTGTATTGAATACATAATTAATGGAACAGTGAAAGGAATGTCTAGGGTTTTGTGTGACGACGGCGGCGATTGTACGAGAAAACAAGGAGAATATTCTTTGGAATGTTTTTCGTATTCAGTGCGTGCCAGCCTGTATTCCGTCTAGAAATCCGTGTCCTAAAAGGTATCCTAGGACCCCTATTTATAGACCCTGACATTCCTTTTAGAAGTTCCTAATCATTACATAATGAAATACGAAATAGTACAAGTGTTGAGTCCTCGAGCAAAATAACAATCTTGCTCGAGCAAGCTCACTATGCTAGGTATGCTCGATGAATGTCTTCGAGCATACTTACTTAGAATATCTTCATAAGATATTCCCTTCCAGTAGACTTCATTCTTCTTGACTAGTCCAAGCTTTGCTCGAACCAATCCATCAAGCAAGCTCATTCTTCTTGATGTCTTCAGCTTTTCTTATTCAGCAATCTTTATCATGCTCGGATGTAAATCTTGCTCGAGAACTGAACTATGCTCAAAGTCCTTGCTTTGATCACTTGATATCTTTTTATTGCATCCATGCTTGTCCCCATGTGCTCGATCATCCTGTGCTCGTAACACTTGGTTAAAACTTGTATGATCAAGCTGTTTGCTCGATTGGCAATCCATGCTCGATAGAAGAATACTCTTGTTCGTTGAAGTGTAGCTTGCTCGAAGCCTTAAAACTTAGAAGAATTAACCATTTAAGGTTCTGAAGACCTTGCTCGAAGTAGTAAAACCATGCTCGATCGTCTAGGCTTGCTCGAATTCCATACTTAGCCGTTTTCTGAGGAGGTTGAGAAGATTCCAATCTTCCTTATCATAAATCCGACCCAACACGGTTCAACATTCAAAGACTAAACATATTGAAATCTGTTATCTCTTTATCCGTGATTGTTTTTAAAAGAAACTAATTGATATTGAAAAGATACACACGGATTTGCAAAAAGTTGACCTTTATACCAAAGCCTTTGACAAAACAAGATTTCAATACTTGCTTGCTATAAACAGTTTAAAAAGTTTAAAAGATGTTCAACTACTCGGTTAAATCACTTTTATTTTCTTTTTCATGTTTTTATGTTTTATTTGTAGTTTTTAGGGGGAGAAAATATAAAAATATTAAAATATTGTGATTTTAGTTTGTGCAGAAAAATTTCAAAATCCAAAAACATACAAATATTAAAAATACAAAAACATTGAAAAATGATAGTACATTGACAGGATTTGATTTAGTACATGAATAAATTAGATTTAAAAATACCGTAAGGCCAACAATATGATATGCAATGACAGGCTTGACAGACTATATAGGAACTGATAAGATATAAATATAATGATCGCCGAACCTAGTGGAATCACATTTTGATGAGTGATAATATATCTGATTGAATAAGTCAAAAAGTTAAAAGATTACTGTGTGTGCAAGCGTTCATTTTTTAAGAAAATTCTACTTTAATTTTTCTTTAATTTTGCAAAGAAATTCAATTTTATTTTTTCTCTATTTTTTATTCAAATATCAGATCCTCTCCTGCGTGATAAGATTATCCGACCTGAGGATTAGTATTTTAATATTCTGCTTTATTTTCTTGGTGTTTAGTATAAAATCTTGAACTTTCTCCACGCGATAATACGAGATTATCCAAATTGAGATTTATGATTTTATATAACTTTTGCTTATTTTTATCTTTTTTATTTTTGTTAAAATGGAACCTTATTTGCGTGTAGTCATACCGACCTTAAGGGAAAATTTTAACTTTCTAATTTATTTTCATTTTATTATTTTTGCATGAGTCACAGTTAATCAAATTTTAAAGTCAAGAAAAACGTGCATGTGAATACTCACTGTATAAGAGATAGAAGTGTTACATCTGATAGGTGGGGTCCACATAAGATTCGTGCTTAATTGAACCTAAATAAATATCGTAAAGTTTTCGAAAAGTCTGTGTAAAGTTTAGGAGGATAACTATATCAGCAATCATCGTCGGGTTACGTTTATAATAATATCAAAATTGAAGTGTCACTTAGTGATGTCTTTTTCAATATGATTCCCTGATTGAATTCACAAAAATATGTACTGCTTTAATAGTTGTTAGTTTTACTATTTTACATTTACAGTATTTCCTTTTTGTTTGATAAATTTCAAAATCCAAAAAGATTTTAATTTTTCTGCTTTATTTTCAATTTACCGAGCTAGGGAATAATTAAAAATAAAAAAAAAGATTTACCTCAATTTAAGTTAATTTGTGCTTAATGTATTATTTTTTTAAAAGTAAATCCGCTTAAGTTAATTATTTTCGATCAACGATTGATCGGAATAAAGTAAATATTATTATTTAATTCAATTGAAACCCTAATTGGGACTTAATTATTATTTAATTAGTTTGAATAAGTTTTGACTCATTCGTTAACGGATATAGTTATTCGTTATAACTGTAGTAACGAATGACAAGTCATTCGTCTTTATCCATAACCCGTATGGTACTCATTCGTTATGGATGCACATCACTTCCGCTGATATAATGAATGAGAAGTCTTTCGTGTATAGTTGTAACGAATGGACAATTTAATGTATCATTCATTAAGATTCAACGAATGAAAGGGTTATTCGTTAAATATATAACAAATGAATCCCTTTCGTGTGAGTTTTACACGATTAACAGATTTAAGTTAACGAATGAGGTCATTCGTTAATTAAAAATTGACGAATCACCTAGATTCGCATGAAATTATTGTATGGGTTTATAATCCCCAGGTGACGAATGAAAGGTCATTCGTCCATTATTATTTCATCGAATTAGAGAAAGAAACTCTTGCAAAATTTACTCAGAATTCCTAGACTTGTTTTTAAGCAAATTCACTAATTCAGTGTTATTCTACAGGTAATGGCGATTACAAGGATACAAGAATTGTGTGATTTGAACTTAGTTTCAGGGTTTAATTGATGAAAATTGTTAACGTTCATACACTAGTCATGAAATTGAATCAATTAGCTATGATTCTTGATTATTTAGAGTTGTTTGTTAATGTATTATCGTAGTCAAATCATTTTCGATTCACTATACTATGTTAGGTTAATTGAGGTTTAACCTGTGAATCGTTCAAGTTTAGAAGATGTTTAATCGTTTTTGACTTTTGAGTTTCTGGTTAATTTTGATCATGACTCTTGATGGTCAATTAACTTGTTAAAGTCATATTCGTTATTGCATAATGAATAACCAGGTCATTCGCTAGTTCAGTGAATGTGGTTATTCGTTTGGGTAACGAATGGCTCACCTTTCGTTTGTTATAACAAATAGGTAAGTGATTTTATAAGGTAACAAATGAATTGATAGTGAAACGAATAGACTTATTCGTTAGGATAACGAATAGCTTGTTATTCGTTAAAGTATTATAATACGAATGAGTTCATTCGTGTGGTTCATTCTAACGAATAAGTTTTCATTCGTTAATCAGAAAGTTTATTTTTGATTATTTCAATACTAACATATTCGTTTTTAACAGTATGGTTGATGAAAACATGCCTAATCTCGTTCTTGAACAACAACCCAATGTGGAAGTTCAAGCTCAAGTTCAACAAGCTGAACCCGAAGAAGAAGCACCTGTTCTTTTACCATGGGATAAGAAGCACAACATTTGTGCGTTCTTACACGACGATTTCTTCGGTTCTCCCATGTTCAGTGCTATGATTAACTTCCTACGACGGTCAAGGATTTACAGGCAATATCTACTGACACGGTGATTTATCAGAGTATAATCAGGGCGTTCTGTGATACCGCTCGATACGTTGAGAGGGAAAACCAGATCGAGGCCACTATTCAAGATAAGCCAATTGTTATGGATGTTGGGGTCATTAGAGATGTATTGGGATTTCATTATACTATCGATGAATGATGTGAGTTTGGTCATGGATTGATAAGGGGTTTATTTAGACAGATCAGGTATTAGGGGGATTTGGATCGTTCCATGTATAACAAGGTTAACTTATGCGAGCAGCACAAGTACTTGTTACACGTGTTGATACATTGTTTGGGAGGACATAAGGGAGGATACGATGAATGTTGTGTGATGCTGCAATCGGCTTTTGTTGCATTGGTGCTGAATAAACCATTCAACTTTTCTAAATTGGTTTTCTATTATTTGAAAGAGAAATGTGCAAGCTAGCACAAATTCTTGATGTATCCGAGGTTTCTCCAGTTGATTATCAATGATTTCCAGCCGAATTTATTTAAGGATTCGACGAATCTTGCCGATTTGATGTAGTTAGAGCATATGAACTGTCACACCCCCGCCTTCGGGCCTAGGCGTGTGACTCACAGTTAGTACCACTTTTGTCATTTTATCAAAGTTTGCAGCGGAAAATGTTATTTTAAAATATTTACTTTCATAACATAAGGAATTAAATACCCTTGTTTTTTTAACAAAATTACTTGTTTAAAAACAACTTTAATATATATATATATATATATATATATATATATATATATATATATATATATGCCTCAATATAAATTTTGCTGAGCCACCAGCTGTAAACTATGCCTAGTGGTCTTCTATCTCACTGGCATATCATTCACTAATCCTTACTCCTGGTTACCTGAAAACAGTTTCAAAATACGTTAGCTATATGCTGGTGAATACGCTGACTCAATAAAACATTTTCATAATTCGTAATGACACAACACCAATAGTGTTCAACGACTCAATGGGTCTCAATCCCATCTCATCGGAACTAACATACGCACAAACCACATAATTGGACTTCACTCGCCCTAGATACAGTCACTTGCCTCATGGTTAGTATGTCTGTAGTGTGCCCACTACAGTACATATATGTAAGGATCCAGACACATGTGTATTTTAGCCTTAGTGCTTAGTACTACCTTGTATCAAAACGTTTTAGAGGATTTGAACTAACCCCTATGCAAATATTTCCATAACTCTTTTACATATGGATAATAGCCCATAGTTTTAAAGAGTAAATATCTTTTCAAAAATACAGTACATAGACGTATTCACGTCATAAAACATTTCACACTATAAAAGGTTTGGACGTATTCACCTTTTGTTGATTTCAAGATTTCTCACCAACAGATATCTGATCTTTATCTCGGACCTATAGTACGAGAACAACATTCTATAAATAACAAGATCTATGATCTAGCTTTTGATCTTAAGTCTATTTGCATAACCTTTACCTTGATATTCATTTCATTTTATAAAACATTTATATACTACGTTTCTTTAACGTAAAGAAACGTATATATAATTCATTACTTCATCCATAAAAATATATCTTTATAATAAATAATAATATTTTATTCATAATCTTATCTTATGAAAACTACATTTCACTTATTATTTGATCAAGGTATAGACTATACCCCCGACTAGGGTCTAAGCCATATATAATAAAATAATCGGGCAGAACCCCTACCTTGTATGGCTTATCTATGAAATGCTTAAACTTCACATGGGTAGCGCTCCTACTTGCACGTACTTCTAGACAACGAGCGTATCGGAAATGACGGGATTTTGGCACGAAAACCGAGGATGAATGTGTGTGAGTTGAGGTGTGAGGGTGGATGAGGATCACCCCATGGCCCATCTATTTATAGAAATTTTTCTGCATCTTCGCCTATCGTGAAGCTGCTTCGCGTATCACGAAGATGCACTAGCTTTGCTGAGTCACCGCATAGGTTTGCCACGTGTCGCCACGTGTCCTGCTTCTTCACGTATCGCGAAGATGTAAAACGTGGATTCTTCACGTATCGTGAAGATGCAAAAATTTGAATATGTTTATTTTTGGTCCCTGATCTTTTGGTAACTTGCCATATCTTGATTTCGTCTCATCCTCCAAAAACAAAAGCGGCTCGCGGCGATGCGAGCGTGCGAAGTGCAAAGTGAGCCATCAAAGCGCCACATTGCGCCCATCGCCCTTCACCCGAGCCCGTGCCCGTGCCCGTGCCCGTGCGCATCGGGTGCTTCGCACCCTCCGGTAGGACTAGTGATAGTGGTTAGCCATACAAGAACATTATCATGGAAAACTCCTTCTTTATAAAGTGATTTCATTTCTTTCCCACTTTTCATGTGGGATGGAGTTTTCTTTACTTATTCCCTTAGTATAAAAATGCTTTCTTTTCTTTACCATACATTTCCCATTACTTATCTCATGCATATTTTAGTCCTTCAACTTTATAAACTTGTCAAATTTGTACCAAAATTTTGTGGATGTTACATCCTCCCCACCTTGAAATAAATCTCGTCCTCGAGATTCTCTAGAACAAATGTGGATACTTCTTTCTCATTTACGATTCTAACTCCCAAGTAAATTCTGGTCCTCGTCGGGAGTTCCACCTTATTTTGACTAGCTTCAACTTTCGTCGTTTAAGTTTCTTTACTTGGAAATCTTCAACTTGTAGAGGTTGTTCTACAAATTTTAGATTCTCATTGATTTCAACATCCTTTAAAGGCATAGCTAAAGTTTCGTCAACTAGACACTTTCGTAAGTTAGAAACATGAAATACATCATGTATGCCTTTCATCTCTTCTGGCAAGTGTAAGCGATAAGCTACAGTACCGATTCATTCTAATATTTTAAATGGTCCTACAAAACGCGGACTTAATTTCCCTTTCTTTCCGAATCGTACAACACCTTTCCAAGGTGAAACCTTTAATAAAACTTTATCGCCTATATGAAATTCTAACGGCTTACGACGAACATCAGCATAATTCTTTTGTCGGTCTCTTGCCGTTTTAAGTCGTTCATAGATTTGTAATATCTTATCTGTTGTTTCTTGGACTATCTCAGGTCCAGATATTTGATTATCTCCTGTTTTATACCAACATACCGGCGTTCTACATTTCCGTCCATACAATGCTTCAAATGGTGCGGCCTGAATACTTGTGTGATAACTATTATTATACGAGAATTCCACCAAAGGAAGATGATCATCCCAACTTTTTCCTAGATCAATCACACAAGCTCGGAGCATATCTTCAAGCGTTTGAGTTGTTCTTTCACTCTGCCCATCAGTTTGAGGATGATAAGCAGCGCTAACATTCAATTGAGTTCCTAACGCTTGTTGGAAACTTTTCCAAAAAAGAGAAGTAAATCTACTATCCCGATCAGATATGATAGATAATGACACACCATGCAATGATACTATGTTATTCACGTATATTCGTGCCAATCTATCCATAGAGTAAGATTCATTGATAGGTATGAAATGAGCAGACTTAGTACACCTATCAATAATGACCCAAATAGCATTATGTTGACGAGTAGTCTTAGGGAGTTTCGTAATGAAATCCATTGTTATCATCTCTCATTTCCAAATGGGTAGTTCAGGTTGTTGAAGCAAACCTGAAGGTTTCAAATACTCAGCCTTGACTTGCAAACAAGTTAAACATTTAGCTACGTACAGAGCAATATCCTTTTTCATCCCGTTCCACCAATAGTTAGGCTTAAAATTTTGATACATCTTATCACTACCGGGATGCATCATATACTTAGATCGATGAGCTTCACTCATAATCCTTTCACGTAAATCCTCAATTTTTGGTACCCATATTCTAGTTCCAAGTCTAAGTATCTCATTATCTCCTTTGACTAAAGAGTCGATTGTACCATTCCGTTTTTCTTCGGAGATTTAGTTTTCTTCAATTGCTTTCTTTTGAGCCTTCTTGATTTATTCAATTAAATCTATTTGTAGTTCCAATCTTAAAGCTCTAACCCTCTTGGGTTTTTCATGTTCTTTCCGACTCAACGTGTCAGCTACTACATTTTGCTTTTCCTTCATGATAGATGATTTCACAATCATAGTCATTTAAGGTTTCCATCCATCTTCTCTGACGCATGTTAAGTTCTTTCTGATCAAAGATGTGCTTTAAACTCTTGTCATCAGTGTACACAATAAACTTAACTCCATATAAATAGTGTCTCCATAACTTTAGGGCAAAAATTATGGCACCCAACTCTAGATCATGAGTTATATAATTCTTTTCGTGTACTTTCAATTGTCGAGAAGCATAAGCTACTACTTTGTTTCGTTGCATTAATACGCAACCCATCCCAGAATGAGATGCGTCACTATATACAACAAAGTCTTCTGTACCTTCTAGCAAAGCCAGTATAGGTGCATTAGTAAGCTTTTGTTTGAGTAAGTCAAATGCTTCTTGTTGCTTGGTTCCCCATTCATACTTAACATTCTTTCGAGTTAAAGAAGTTAAGGGAACTGCTATACGGGAGAAATTCTTAATAAATCTTCTATAATACCCAACCAAACCCAAGAAACTTCGAACTTCGGTTGGCAATTTAGGGATTTCCCACTTAGTTATTGCTTCTATCTTGGCGGGATCTACTTGAATTCCATTTGCGGTAATAACATGACCAAGAAATTGTACCTCATGAAGCCAGAATTCACACTTAGAAAACTTAGCATACAATTTCTCATTTCGAAGTAGTTCAAGCAAAATCCTGAGATGAACCTTATGATCCTCTTCCGATTTAGAATAAATAAGTATATCATCGATGAACACGATTACAAATTAATCTAAATAAGGCTTATAAATTCTGTTCATCATATCCAGGAATGCTGCGGGAGCATTTGTAAGTCCAAACGGCATGACCATGGATTCAAAATGTCCGTATCGGGTTCTAAATGCAGTCTTTGGAATATCTTCTTCTTGGACTTTTAATTGATGATAACCCGAACGTAAATCGATCTTTGAAAAACAATTTGCTCCTTGTATTTGATCAAACACATCGTCGATTCTTGGGAGCGGGTACTTGTTCTTGATTGTTACTTTGTTCAGCTCACGATAATTGATGCAAATTCTCATTGATTCGTCTTTCTTTTTCACGAATAAGATCGGAGATCCCCAAGGTGAAGAACTCGGTCTTATAAATCCTTTCTCTAACAGTTCATCTAACTATTTCTTTAATTCTTTCATCTCCGTTAGACTAATCTATACAGGGATTTGGCTATTGGAGCGGTTCCAGGTACTAAGTCTATTCTAAATTCAACATCAAGCTCCAGTGGTATTCCTAGTAATTCTTCAGGAAAAACGTCAGAAATTCTGAAACAATTGGTACGTCTTCTAATATCTTTTCTTTAAGTTATTCTGTCACGTACACCATGAATGCTAAGCATCTTTTACGTAAACATTTATTAGCTTTAATCATCAAGATTAATCTAACATGACCTCCGTCTTTGTCTCCAGCAATTTGAATAATTTCCCCGTTTGCACGAATTTCAATTGCTTTCTTATCGCATAAGATACGGGCTTGATTATCGGCTAACCAGTCCATACCTAAGACAATATCAAAGCCTGCTAATGTCATGGGTAACAACTGGACAGGTATGACATGTCCTGCTAGTAGAATTTTGCTTATATTTAAAACTTCAGTTATTCTAACCTGATTACCATCGGCCGTTTCTACTACAAAATATTTGTCTAACTTAACTAAGGGTTCATTTAATAGACTACAAAATTTTTTATCTATAAAACTTTGGTTTGCTCCCGAGTCGAACAAAACTCTAGCATAAACATTATTGACGAGAAACGTGCCGGTGATAACTTCCGGCATCTCAACTGCCTTCTCAGTGTTGAGCACAAAAACACATGCATTCCCTTTTCTACCTTCATTCTTGGTGCCACTACCACTTGCACCTTCTCCTCCAGTCTTTCTCTTTGGACATTCATTTTAAAAATGTCCCATTTCTCCACAACCATAACAAGCAATCTTATTATTCCAGCAATCATTGGTTGCATGACCTACTTGCTTACAACTGGTACAAGTGACTGACTGATTAAACCTGCATCTTCCAAAATGTTTCCGGTTGCATATCTTACACAACGGGATTGGTGATTGAGAATTCTTTTTCTCTCCACGATATTGTTTCTTATTGTCCCTTTCATTTTTCTTCAACACAACATCCTTCTTGAAGGTATTTTCTTTCTTTTCTTCTTCACGGGTTCTAATCAACCCATTCATCATATACCCAGCCAACTCCATGGCTGAATCAATGGTTTGAGGTAGAAACGATCTGACCATATCTCTAATTTCTTTTGGCAAACCCCAGATATAACGAGTGACCTTGTTATTTTCAGGTGTTACCAAATGTGGTACTATCCTACAATACTCCAAGAACTTAGTATTTTAGTCCTTGAGATTTGTCCCAACAACTCTATGATTTAAGAACTTGATTTGAATTTCATCTTTCTCGTTCATTAGGCAAAATTTCCTGATTACGAGCTCCTTAAATTCTTCCTTACTCATTTTGTACATGTTTAATCTACCCTTAGCTTGTATAAGGGTATTCCACCATTGCAGAGCTTCGCCTTTGAACGATTGGGAGGAATACTAAATTGCTTCTTCCTCAGAGCACTTACTAATGATATTAATGGCTTCCATTTCTTCAAGCCATCCCAGTGCAGCAATAACACCATCGCTTCCATCAAATTTCTTGGGTGTAAATATCTGGTATGTCTTATAACTACAGCCTTTCTTAGTCTTCTGTTTCTTGGTTTTCTTCTTCTCATAATCACTATCAGCGTTAGAGCTGACATGTTCTTCTTCTTCTTCTTCCCTTTTAGACTTGTTAGATTTCTCATTACTCGATGTTTCCTTCTTTCTCATAGTCTCGAGCATAGCTGGAAAAGCTTTAGCAATTCCTCTAGCGATCAGTTCTTGCATATCTTCTTTTCTTATGAATTGATCACCAACGGGAGGGGTAGCAGTTTCTTCTTGATTATGGACAACTTGTTTTTCGGCATTTTTCTTTAGTCTCCCTCTAGTATTCCTTGAGGGTCCACTACTGACTTCAACGTTTGAGTTTCCTCTTTTTGACATTCTATAGACGAGAAATAGGAGGTAACTATTAGTTACTATCTCTAAGAACAAAGCAATAGCATATATATCTTATCCGTACTTTCATGAGCTTAAATTGGTTAAAGCCTAAGTACTTTTATCAAATACTTAATTCGCTAAAACAGATGGCTCTGATACCATCCTGTCACACCCCGCCTTCGGGCCTAGGTGTGTGACTCACAGTTAGTACCACTTTTGTCATTTTATCAAAGTTTGCAGCGGGAAATGTTATTTTAAAATATTTACTTTCATAACATAGGGAATTAAATATCCTTGTTTTTTTAACAAAATTACTTGTTTAAAAACAACTTTAATATATATATATATATATATATATATATATATATATATATGCCTCAATACAAAATTTGCTGAGCCACCAGCTATAAACTATGCCTAGTGGTCTTCTATCTCACTGGCATATCCTTCACTAATCCTTACTCCTGGTTACCTGAAAACAGTTTCAAAATACGTCAGCTATATGCTAGTGAATACGCTGACTCAATAAAACATTTTCACAATTCGTAATGACACAACACCAATAGTGTTCAACGACTCAATGGGTCTCAACCCCATCTCATCGGAACTAACATACGCACAAACCACATAATTGGACTTCACTCGCCCTAGATACAGTCACTTGCCTCATGGTTAGTATGTCTGTAGTGTGCCCACTACTGTACATATATGTAAGGATCCAGACACATGTGTATTTTAGCCTTAGTGCTTAGTACTACCTTGTATAAAAACGTTTTAGAGGATTTGAACTAACCCCCATGCAAATATTTCCATAACTCTTTTACATATGGATAACAACCCATAGTTTTAAAGAGTAAATATCTTTTCAAAAATACAGTACATAGACGTATTCACGTCATAAAACATTTCACACTATAAAAGGTTTGGACGTATTCACCTTTTGTTGATTTCAAGATTTATCACCAACAGATATCTGATCTTTATCTCGGACCTATAGTACGAGAACAACATTCTATAAATAACTAGACCTATGATCTAGCTTTTGACCTTAAGTCTATTTGCATAACCTTTACCTTGATATTCATTTCATTTTATAAAACATTTATATACTACGTTTCTTTATCGTAAAGAAACGTATATATAATTCATTACTTCATCCATAAAAATATATCTTTATAATAAAGAATAATATTTTATTCATAATCTTATCTTATGAAAACTACATTTCACTTATTATTTGATCAAGGTATAGACTATACCCCCGACTAGGGTCTAAGCCATATATAATAAAATAATCGGGCAGAACCCCTACCTTGTATGGCTTATCTATGAAATGCTTAAACTTCACATGGGTAGCGCTCCTACTTGCACGTACTTCTAGACAACGAGCGTATCGGAAATGATGGGATTTTAGCACGAAAACCGAGGATGAATGTGTGTGAGTTGAGGTGTGAGGGTGGATGAGGAACACCCCATGGCTGATCTATTTATAGAAATTTTTCTGCATCTTCACCTCGCGAAGATACACTAGCTTTGCTGAGTCACCGCGTAGGTTTGCCACGTGTCCCGCATCTTCGCGTATCGTGAAGATGTAAAACGTGGATTCTTTGCGTATCGCTAAGATGCAAAACTTTGAATCTGTTTTTTTTTTGTCCCTGATCTTTTGGTAACTTGTCATATCTTGATTTCGTCTCATCCTCCAATAATACAAAGGCGGCTCGCGGCGATGCGAGCATGCGAAGTGCAAAGTGCGCCATCAAAGCGCCACATTGCGCCCATCGCCCTTCACATGAGCCCGTGCCCGAGCCCGAGCCCGTGCCCGTGCGCGTGCGCGTCGGGTGCTTCGTACCCTCCGCTAGGACTAGTGATAGTGGTTAGCCATACAAGAACATTATCATGGAAAACTCCTTCCTTATAAAGTGATTTCATTTCTTTCGCATTTTCCATGTGGGATGGAGTTTTCCTCACTTATTCCCTTAGCATAAAAATGCTTTCTTTTCTTTACCATACATTTCCCATTACTTATCTCATGCATATTTTAGTCCTTTAACTTTATAAACTTGTTAAATTTGTACCAAAATTTTGTGGATGTTACATGAACATGGAGACAATGAGTTGTTTATGTACGTACAGGAACCAAAGTTTACAAGATCGGCCGAGGTACAAGAGGTTGATTGTCCATCTTGCCAATATCTATTACGAAGTCCCACCTAATGATCGCTAGGCTAACGATGATTCAGACTCCAAGCGTGAAGGTGGTGATGGTGGTGCGGGTGATTGTAATGATGGTGTTGATGATAGTGGTCAAGGACCTAGTGCTGATATGTCATATTCTGAGAAACGTAAGAGGTAGGGAAAGGAGCCTATGATTGAGAAGGCTGATAAACCCAAGAAGCAGAGGCGGGGCTCAGGTATTAAGATTCCTAGCCAACCGGTTATGCCTACGGTGAGACCGTCTACACATGCTACTGTTCTTGCTTATGTTGCTCCTATGATTCCTCATTCTCCGACACCGATTCCGATGCCTACATCTCCTATTCCTCCTACTATGACATTGATTACTACTGCAATGTCTGATCCTCATTTTGGAGATATTCTACAGACTGTACTTGCACAGATGCCAAGTCCACAGCCACAAACTGCTCCTACAAGTCCTATGATGTTGCCAAAACCTGAGCACTCATTTATGTCGTTTAATCGTACTCAGGGTCTAATGCAACCGGTTCATCCAAACTTCTACCATACGTCACTAAACGCTCAGATGTTTCATTTGCTGAACTTGCTACATCTACAGCAAACCCAGATGCAAGCTGATCGAGTATTTCAAGAACAGATGCAGCGGAATATGTATCGACATATTCAGTTTATACAAAGGAGAACAGGGAATTGAAAGACTGGTTGCTGCTCCTGGGGAGAGACTTGATAAGCAGGATGAGATCATTCTACAATTAACATGTAAAGAAGACTAGTTGAAGAAATTGAAGAATGATGACAAGGATCCTAATGATGGTGGAGTTGGTGATCAACAATCGAGCGGTGGTAATACATCGTCGACAGGTAATACAGCGGGGACAAGTGGTGGTGGTAGTGGTGGCGAGAATAATTTACAGATTATCCTATACAAAGACTATATGAGAGCAAAGCCGATCGATACGATTGCGGCTGATATAATTTTGTTTGTGGGCATGGATGGTTTTGTGTATAGAGTATGGTAATACTGATGAGATTAAAGAGGGCGAGTTTGTTGACCATTCATTGACTAAAGAACAAATCGCTCTACTTCTGGACCTGAATGATGATGAGGTGGAAGAGTTAGGGAAATCGGTGGATGTTGAGGTAGAGTTTGAAGAAAGTGAGAATAATGGCATTCCACGTGGGAATGTGCCAGATTTTGAAGAAGTTGAGGTGGAAGACGTTACTGCTGAGGAGTACCCTAATATGTATACCACGAATAACTCTGATTCGGGTATTCCATTCTTTACTACCAAACATTTCGAAGCAGCAGAGGAACGTCTGAGACAAGAATGAGACAAGTGGAATAAGGAAGCTGAGACCAGTCACCTATCTACGAAAGAGAAGGAGCAGAAGCATGCTTTAGATGGTATGCTCGAGCACAACGTCAAACAGATGAACAAGATGATCGAGACACTTCGCTACAACGAGCAAGAAGAAATCAGAAAAGCGAAGGTTTAAGCATCTGCATACCAGATGAAGAAGTACAAGAGTCCGAAGAATGTGAAAGGTGACATGGTAGCATGGCAGTAAGATTCGGAACTTAAAGTATACGTGATCAAATGGGAGCACGGGATATATTATTTTAAACGTATACATGGCGTGTTAACGATGCCGCGATGGGATGTGAGAACCTTGGCCAGCCAACCATTTGTAAATCAGGGTAAAGACCGGTGGGCCTTGTGGTTCTATGATCATCTCTTACATGAAACCCGTTACGGCTTCAAATTCTTTAAGCTTCAGGTGCCGAAACACAAGTACATTGATGAGATAGATCCACGCACATGCTGGAGGAAAATGATTTTGTTGGTGAAGCCGCCAAAGACTATCAAGAGGGCCCTGATGAAGACATTCCCTCAGAGTATATTAACATCGTTCAATAGATGGTATTACGACAACAGAACGGTGAAGCGATAATAGTGTTGGGATCGGGATTGAACACGCAGTTCATTCGTGTTATTGATCCCATGTGGCTCGTTAACTTATCAGAGTCTGATGACGCTTTATTTCACAATCAGGTCTGATTTGCTAACGTAAGCAACTATGATCTTGCTATGCAGTTTCAACGAGTAGTTCGTGTTTGCTACGCGCTCAAGATCTATAGCTGCAATGATTGGATAACGAAGATGTTCAAGAAGTAAAGAATAAAGAGCTCGAATCGAGGGGGAGTTTGTTGATTCACGTTTCGAGCGTCTCGGTCTTTATATTATTATTATATTAGAATATAATGTAAGGGAATTTTGGTAATTATAGATTACAGTCCATTCGCCTTAATTGTAAGGCACATTCGTTACTTAGTAACGAATGTGTCAAATTCGTATAATGTAAGTGCCATTCATTAACTCTTCTTAACGAATGGAACAACGAATGTAGGGCTATTCGTATGATGTAATGTGTAATGAATGAGTATGTTCATTCGTATGTTTAATGTAACGAATGACTCATTCGTTAAGACCTATCTTAACGACTGAAGTCATCCCTATATATATCGGTAAGATATTCTAAAGTAATAACAGTTCTCTCATTAATCGTATTCCTATTGTTACTCTGCCCAAATTCCTCTAGAACTCACACACAATCAAACACTAACGTAATCCATCATCATATCAGTAATCATAACAATATGAGCATGAATCCGAACGTTATGATGTCATCTATGATCTAGATCCGAGGCTCTCTCAATTTTGTTAAAAATATCATTTTTATTCACAAAGTATTTAATATAACAATATCGGTATGAATGTTTTAGTTTAAATAAATCAAAGATCAAGATTTGGTAATTTTCAACTTAAAATTATAGTGCATAATATATCAAAAACTTAATAGAAAAAGTCATAAATAAAAATTATTATATGAAACAATTGAATTTACGTATTACATATAACACTTTTTTATTTTTATTATATTTTTCACCCGTATGAAACACGGGTTCTAATCTAGTTTATTTACTAAAAGAATAACATTTATATGGCACTGATTAAGATTAGAACTTGAGTGATTGTAAGCCTCTAGCCTATCAGGCATTTTTTTTCTTGTTTTCTCTGTAAATGTATTAGGCTTCTAGCTATTGGTTAGGAGGTTCCCGTTTTTGATTGTATATTATTCGACCATTCAAAAAAAAAACCCGAGAAAGAAAGAAAAAATATGAGTGACTTAAAATTAAACATTAAAAATCCTAGGTTACTATTAAGTCAAATATATATTTTTTTAACTTTATATGAACGGTTATTTTGTGACGAGCACTATAATACTTAACTAATCTGTATTTGTTTATTTGTTGAATAATAAATTGCTGTGTGTTTGGTATTTTGGTATAACAAAAACATAAAAACATGACGATTGTTTCGTTGAAATATGTTTTATAGATCTTCTATGCGTACTCACTACTCAATTATCAAATTGAAAAAAAAATGATTTAATCACCATGCATGGTATTCTAATCTTTTCTTCCCTACTTAGTTTTTATTTTGTTAGTTTTGACTTTTGTTTTTCTAACAACTCTCATGAAAATGGGCCTAATTATATAATTTTATAATCTAATAATATTAGGTTAGGTTAGGTTAGGTTAGGTTAGTTGTCTATTATTTTCATAAATCTATCTATTTATTTATAAAGTGATGTATAATATAATAAAACTAGATTTTATCCCTTGTATTACGTGGGTTGTTTTATATTATTCGGTTTTAATATTTACATATGTATATTTGGATTTTAATTTTATTTATTATAAGAAAGTTAAATATTAATATACTTGAGATTTGATGATAAAATGGTTTCACAAATAAATGATATGTTATAATCTGGTTTAAAAGCTATATGGGGTTTGGTGATACCCATTACCCGTTTATTTTCTTTATTATAAAATTGTTTCTTAATTATAAATAATATTTTTTTTAAATAAAATATGATATTAATTTTTAGTATATCCCTATTTTATAGGACTTTCATATCAAATATTTTATGAGATTAATTTTTAATATAATGAGATGTTATAACCCGTTTAAGAGCTATCTGGGTTTGGTGAGACCTTTACCCGTGAATTCGGGTCAAATGCGTGAGAAACCTGCATTTACAAATAAAGCAATCTGATGACTTAAGAGAATGGTTGTTTTGCATTTTTTGTTTTTTAATATTTATTTTTTGGATTTTAATTTTCTTTATTTTTAGAAAGTTAATAATATACTTAGGGTTTGATGATAAAAAGGTTTCATAAATAAATGATATATTATAACCCGTTTAAAAGCTATCTGGATTTTGTGACCCATGACCCGCTTTGTTTTATACTATAAAATTGTTTATTAATTATAAATAATATCTTTTTCTATTTAAAGCGGATATTAAATTATAGCATATCCATATTTTATAGAATTTTCATATCAAATAATTGGTAAGATTAATTTTTAATTTAATGAGATATTATAACCCGTTTAAGAGCTATCTGGTTTTGGTAAGACCCAAACCCATGAATTTGGGTTAAATCAATGAGAGGCCTCCATTTAAAAATCAAGCTATCTGGTGGCTTCCATAAAAGAGGGGAGCGACCACATCCCGACACACGTAGGATTTTAGGGTTTTCGTTTATATATATTATAGATAAATAGATATAAATATACTTGTGAATATTAGTCGACAATAATCCCCTTTATTTATAAAGTGATGTATAATATAATAAAATATAAATATACGTGTGAATCGACAATAACCCCTCGCTCTAGTGTTTAAGATGAAACACTCAAAATTTTCAATTTAAAATGGGAAAAATTTTAGGTTAAAGTTTTGTATGTGACAGAAAATATAGAGTTCTAAGGTAAGTTATGAGTTTCCTCACCTATAATAAATTACATTCGGATGATGAAATAAAGATCATTATGTAAGCTAATTGCCCGTGAGTGATTCAAAGTGAACGTTAAAAAAATTGTGAATATTAATCAAATGATTTGAAGATGACGTGATAGTTATTGAAATTCCAAAATAAATAATAATAGTTGCACCACCCGTTGTTAACAATAGGTTCCAAAATAAATAATAATATTAATCATGGGTAGTCTCAACCACTCACCAAACACTTTTACACGTTGAGTCAAGTAACCCCATAGAATGATAGAAATACTTTCTAGCTTAGCTATATAACCGTTAAGGTGCACTCATCCAAATTAGAAATAAGATCATGAAAAATGCCATTATGTAGTTTGTTTGATTGTATTATGATTCAGGTTTGTACGACAGCTTATATATGCAAGAGAAATCTACCCATTACCTAATCCTCTAGTGGTATTGTGTTTACCATTTTAAATTGGAGGTGCTCTGTCAAATCTTTACATGTACAAATTTGAAGGAGTTTAGTTGGAAATAAATTGGTTGTTCAATAAAAATAATAAGAAAAGAGAGACACGGAATTTACATAGACTATCCTAAATTATGATAATTTACAATTTGGTCTAATACTATCCCGCAAACTAAGCAAGGAACGACCTGTAGCTTTGACCGCAAGAACTTGAATCTTTAAGACGAAAGTGCCTTCGTAAAGATGCCAGCAATTTAATCATCTGATGATGTGAAATGAATACGGAGTTTTCATTGAGCTACCTTTGTGTGAAGAAATTGAAATTCAAATTCAACGTGCTTTATTCGAGCATGGAACGCCAGATTGGCTGCAAGGTAGGTTGCACCCAAGTTAACGTTAGAGATTGGAAGTAACCATGTTCATTGGGTCAGTGAGCAGGGCAGTGCGTGTAGACTAGTCCCTACGTACGACAACATAAAAAAAGAGTGAAATTTTAAGAAAACATTGTTATATGGATAGAGTTTTTGAATATAAAGGAGATTTTTCTTAATTTCACAAACATAAAGAACATCAGATTTAGAGAAGGTTTCTTGAGATGAAATTTTAGAGGAATTACCTTGAAGAGTATGTATTCCCTTACAATAACCAACATGAAGTGAGTCACTACCATAAAATACGTCTGAACTATCAAAACTTGATAGATTTGGTGTTGCATAGTTGTTTGCAAAGTTAGCTATTGGGTTGGTCTGAAATATGGACGGATAATGGTTTGGACAATCACTTGGTATATGAACAATTCCACAACTATTGCAGCCCAAGTATAGTGTTTTGAAAGGACGCCTAAGAAAACTAACTATAGTCGCGTCCTTTGTTGGTACCACAAGAGGAGCCATAACATTCGAGATTATTGTTGTTACGATTGTGAGGCAGGCAATAGCCATAGGAGGCTTGAGGAGCAGTGTTGGGTGTAAGTTGAAAACCATGTTGAGTTGCCATTGGTTAAAGGGCCATTAGTTGGTATGAGGACTGAGAAGGATATGTCGGAGCTAATCTAGAAGAATCACGTGTGGTGGCAGTAAAACATATGCACGAGTTGGTTGTGGAGGCTTTGTAACCATATAATCATGATCGCTGAGAAGACTACACAGTTCAGCGTTGGATCAGAATCTCACTCAATAGCTACACTCTATAAAGGCAGAGTCAATAAGGATTGTGGAGGCTTTGTAACCATATAATCATTGATATATTAAAAGTTCATTACATAGATACAAAAGATATTTAGAGAAGCTAAACTATACAAATGAACAAACCTTCTATTTATAGAACACATAAACAATTTAAGTACAAGACTCGCGTAGATACAAGTTCTTCACCAGTAGATCCATTACTTCACACATACATCTGCCTTTCTTCACTCGTACATTGTGATTTGTATAATCCTTCACTTGTACATTGTCTTCTACGTTCGTATACCCCACACTTTGACAGTTTGGTCACTCGCACATTCAGTAAGTATAAATAGCCACAAGCGTGCATGATCAACCTATATACGAGACACCAATACTTATATTGCTTGTACGAATTGTCCACAAGTACCGGTAACATGATGCATGTACGAGTGAACATTTTAACTTCAAACTTATAAATGCGAGTGAACTATTGCAATTATGAGAAGCTTTATACAAATCATCAACACTTAGACAACATTCTCTGAGAGTCAAGATAATCAACCAACTTTAGATCTTACATTCAGTAAAGGTGAGTAGAGATGATCTTGCAAGAATAATGGACTTCAGGCCATTGCATTACTCATGGACTCTTGAAATCCCAAAGAACATGATGGCTTTGTCTTTGACTGGAGATGCATTAATGTGCACAACTTAAGTAACCAATGGGTGTTTCATCTCCTTTCACGTGAAGCTTAAGAAGTTGTATCTTATGCATGCATTCAAAAGAGGTTATGTGCGAAGTGCATCGGCTCATTTAAATGAAAGCCATAAGTCATGAGTACTACCTTGTATTTGGTGTGGATAAACTCATGTTGCTATCAATGAAGAATTTTTTATGTATATGTTGCAATAGATCTTAATCCAGTTGAGAGAGGAAAGATTTTATAAATGTTTCTAAGAATAAGTATTTATCTTCTCTCACTTTCTTAATTCTACCGGTCTTTTATTTTGTATTTGTCTTTTTTTGTTATCTTCTTTTGTAACCTTTGCTTTATCTTCGATCTTGAGCAGACATATTTAATATCTTCAAACCGTTATTCATTGGAAATAATCATCTATGAAATATATATCAAAATTCATTAAAGGTTAACTCGTCGCACTGACTTGTAACTTAAATTGCTATAGCCATTTAAGCTCTACCATTCTCTCACGTTTTAAAATTTGATAAAAGGGTGTATCTTTAGATAGTAACTAAAAGGAAGCGTAGCTCCTTATAGTAACTTTTTTTAACAGGAACTCCTTATTGTATTGGGGGAAGTGATGCTTAGTTTAATTCATAGTTAAATAACTTGTTTGACTAAGTGTGAGTTTTCCAAAGTAGGTTACTACAAGGGAGTTAGTTCTATAGAGTAGTAAAGTACTACGTGAAAAATGATGTCTGTTCAGAATTGTGTACCTTAGATGGACTGTTAAGAGTTTGTTAAGTGTTGTATTACGGGTGACTTTATTATCTGGGTACAAGCCACTACAGGTAGTAAACTTAAGGGTTTGTTTTGTATTTCTTAAAAGTTAGGTTGTTAGCGTCTGACAACGGGTGGTTATGATATATAAAGGCTTGTTTTAGACGTATGTTTTCATTTCAGTTAATTAGACTTCATTACGTAATCAATAAAGTTGTGTTAGCCCTAATTCAATTTGGGGTTTCATTGTGTAATTATTCGGATCCATAATCTAACTTGAGTCATGTTCTTTCGTGTTAATCGATATAATTTGCACTAATTCATTAACAAGTATGCACTAAGTCTTTTAAATGCCCACTCGAAACTTGTTATAAGTTAGATACCAATTAATTAGTTAACAAATAACCACCCCTAATATTTAAATGAATATTGTGTAAAACACTTATAGACAACTCCTTTGTCTGATATGATAACAAACGAACAACCATTGACCTTTTAAAAGATCATTATGTGAAGAAACTTACACAAGTTTTGCTTAAGTTGGTCAACAAATAACCAACCAGTGGTGCATACATAACCCACGGGAGAATTTTCCTCATACATCGGCCAACAAATGACTAGTTGTTTTTAGATATTTAACTAAACTATCTTTTGAATTCGTGCATTATACGAGATTTACCAAATGATAAAAATAAATAAGATCTTGATAACGTGGGTATCCCTACTCACTCACGAGCTAAAGAAGCCTAATAGCTAATAAGCCACAAGCTCCAACTGAGAAGCTTGAAGCTTCATCACCAAAGCTAGGCTGTCAAGGGAAGCTCCTCGCTACAGTAAATCTCAGGCTGTCACCTCTCATGTGACATAAGCTAAAGTCTGACATTTCTGACGTGACATAAAGCTGAAGGTTGAGGAAAAGCAACTATGTCTGCTTCCAGGCTCAAAGCAGACTACAAGTTACATCTAAGATGGATGACTTGTCTGAGTAAGCTAAAAGGCGGAGTTGACCCATTCATCTTATAGAAGCTTAAGCTTCTTCGAGGAAGCTCCCACGGTGCATATAAAAGGAGACCCTCATATATTGTGTTATCATCTCATTCTCTCCACTCTTTCTTCATTACAACTCACCCACTCTCTCACTATATTCTCATGCTCTAGAATAGTACTCTTCAGAATATTATCTTCAAAATACTACTCACTAAAAGATCTCCCTCTCCAAAGAGTAATTATTATTTACTGAGTTGTTAGTCCTCTGAGCTGCTAGGTCCATGAGCTGCCGAGGCATAACAATATCAGCTCACTCCAACCCCAACGACCAGTCACCGGTTAAGCAGCTTAAAATCGCCTCAGATGCTCTCTAACCGTCAGAGACCTCGGTCTTTGGTCACCTTCTAAGAGTTCTTTCATGTTGTGATTTTAAGCTGTGTAAGTCCCCCCGGGGCGTCGCCGATCGATACGAGATCCGCACGAGGTCTAGGAGTGCGGAATCCTCCTAGACTCGTTAATGGTGTACAAGATGAAGAACACAAACACGTACACGAACAAATACACGAACAAATACAAGAACGGGATAATCAAATCTGCAGATTCTTATATAATAATCAAAACACTTACATACCAAACATGAAAACAAATGACACGGCCGACCCGAGGTGAGCTCTACCTCGGGCCGTCCCACACGGCTCACTCTCTCGGTTTCTCTCTAGCTAATTAAACTTATCACACAATACTCTGATTTCTGGATTCTTAAAACTAAACACGACACACATATATATATATAAACTTCACGGGCTTGGGCCTGTAGGCGAAGTTGTTACAACTTCGCCTATGGCGAAGTTGATATAACTTCGCCTATGGCAGAAGTTGTGCTAACTTCGCCTATAGCGAAGTAGTTCTAACTTCGCCTGTGGCGTTCCGCTGGTCAGAATTGCATAGCGACGGTCACAAAATGCACCAACAGACTCCCCTTTGACCGTTGCTCTCAATTCTAACAAACACGAAAGATCATCTGTTACAAAAACATGCACCAACAGACTCCCTCTTAACTTGTAACACCCCGACCAAAGGCGGATTATACATCGGGGCGCCACATATTGTTTCATTACTCGTGACACTATTGGGTGTCAATATTTAATAAATACATTCATTCGCGCACGCGCAGGGTAAACACAAGATAACATAAATCAGCATAAATCAATATATTATAAGGCAAAATATTCGAACAACAATAACTTGTCTTGATACATTTTAATCTAGGTCCAAAATAAAGAAAACTTCCTACGTGTCCACAAGCTCCAAAACAGCTACTGCAAACCTGAACATGTGTTAAAATAAACGTCAAAAACTTGCGTGTTGGTGAGAAATCAAGTTTAATACAATACATAGATAACCATAAATCTGCGCGCAACACGTGTATGTCTGGTGTTTAACAAGGGTGCAATCAGATTGTGATCAAGCCTAGATAGATCATAGCTCATAGTTCATAGTTCAATCCGTGCTCCCAATTGAGCACAAAAACGAGAAAACATCTGTGCAAGTGTAAACAAAGAAAACCGTAAACGATAGGTCTCCCGTGTTCATCTAATGGATCCATGAAAACTTCGGAATAGGCCGAACAAAGCGGTTAATGATACACACATACAAATAAACAGCCAAGTAAACGTCCTCAACACATGGGATACTGCGCGACTAAAGTTCATAAACAGGTTTAAGACTCTAAGTTTGTATGAACACATGAACATCCCAAAACAGTAAAAATAAAAAGGGATTAGGTACGAGATTACTCACTTGATAAACGATGCGGTGTAAGATAAAGCAAGAACCAACTTTAAACAAGCACAAGTTAACCTATAAATAAGATTATCGTTTTAATGAATTGATTTAAGTCTTGATTATAAGTTAGCATAATTAATAAGTAAATTATTATATATAATATATTACCGAAAAAGCAGGGCAGAACAGGGAGGAAGACGGAGGCAGAGAGGAAGACGGCAGAGAGAGCAAGGGGCAAGAGAACAGGAGAGATTAAGTGTTTTGTGTGTGTAGTGTTAAGAAAAATAAGATTATTATTTATAGGGAAACCCTAGGAGACATGAATCCAGAAAAAGGGGAAAAGATCTCAAGACAAACAGAACAAGACAAAACAAAAGATAACAAAAGATATCAAAAGCAAGTAAAAGATATCAAAAGATATGGCAGCTGCAGGGGGCAAGATAAAGCTGACAGGTTAACAGTAAAAAGCATGGGCGGGTCAGATAAAGGTACTGGTCAAGCATGGCAAAAGCAGATCTCAAAAGATAATGTCAGTCACTTTTTTTGTCAACCAATGGGGTTGGTGCGCATGCTGCGCCAAAAGTGGCTTTTCAGACATAAAGCAGATTAGGTCAGCAGCTCAAAAGATAAGACAACACAAAAGCAACGGCTAGATTAAACAGAAGAAAACTCAAAGGGGTTCAGCGCGAGAAGGCTAAGGCGCGAAGGCAGACACAGAAGGTCAAGAGAGCGCGAGCGCGAAGGCAGACGGAACCAACCTTAACGCGTCGCGGAAAGAAATACATTTCTAAGCGCGCCGCGGGAAGAATCACATTTCTTAGCGCGCCGCGGGAGGAACTAAAATTCCTAGCGCGCCGCGGGAAGAACTATAATTCTTCGCGCGTCGAGCGATGAACTACGATTCTTAGCGCGCTGCGAGAAGAACTACAAATCCTTAGCGCGTCGCGGGAAGAACTACCGTTCTTAGCGCGCTGCGAGAAGAATTACAATTCTTAGCGCGCTGCGAGAAGAGTTCGTCTCGCGTATCGCTGAAACAGGTGGTCTTCACGCAGGATTCCTTGCAAGGGGTCTGCGCAGACAACCTTAGGCGGGAAGGAACAAAAGAGTTAGAAGAAAAAGAGGAAAACAAGGCTTAAGGGCGGGACGGCGACAAGAGGGAAAAGAAGGCGGAAAGAGAGAAGGAGAGGAACGGCGGAAAGAAAGAGAGAGATAGAGGCGGGAAGGAAAATATATTATTATTATTAAAAATAAAGTATAAGTATAAATAAATATTAAATCATAGAAGAAAGAGATCGGGTCAGAGAAACGGGTACCTGGGTCGGGTCGGATCGGGGCAGATGTCACAGTCTCCCCTACTTTAAGAAATTTCGTCCCGAAATTTATCTCGAAGTAGGTTGCGCAGAGAACAGGTGCGGGTACTTGATCTTCATTTGATCTTCCCTTTCCCATGTAAACTCGGCTCCGCGCTTGGACTCCCAACGAACTTTCACGATAGGGATACGACTGCGCTTGGTTTGCTTTACCTCGCGATCCATAATCTCAACATGCTTCTCAACGAAATGCATAGTTTCATCAACTTGAACTTCATCAAGTGGAATGTGAAGGTTCTCGTCAGCTAAACACTTCTTGAGATTGGATACATGGAACGTTGGATGCACATTACTGAGCGCGGGCGGCAGGTCAAGTCTGTAGGCAACTTTTCCTACACGCGCGAGAATCTTGAATGGACCAACATAACGAGGAGCAAGCTTACCCTTCTTCCCAAAGCGGACAACACCTTTCCAAGGCGACACTTTGAGGAGAACAAGATCACCAACTTGAAATTCGAGAGGCTTTCGCCTACGATCTGCGTAACTCTTCTGTCGGCTTCTGGCAGTCAGCAGATGATCACGGATCTTGGCGATTTTATCGGTTGTCTCTTGAACAAGTTCGGGTCCTGTGATTTGAGCTTCTCCCACTTCGCTCCAACAAATCGGGGAGCGGCACTTACGACCGTAAAGTGCTTCAAATGGGGCCATACCGATACTGGAATGATAGCTGTTATTATAAGAGAACTCAATCAAAGGCAGGTGTGAATCCCAATTACCTCCAAAATCAAGAACACAAGATCGAAGCATATCCTCAAGAGTCTGAATAGTTCGCTCAGACTGACCGTCAGTCTGGGGATGATATGCCGTACTCATGTCCAAGCGAGTTCCAAGCGCAGATTGGAGAGATTTCCAAAAGCGAGATATAAAACGGCCATCGCGATCGGATATGATGCTCAAAGGAGTACCATGGCGGCAGACAATTTCCTTGACATAAAGCTGCGCGAGTTGCTCAACACGGTAGTTTTCACGAATGGGCAGAAAGTGAGCAGACTTAGTCAAACGATCCACTATTACCCAAATGCTATCATGTTTGCTTGCTGTCAAAGGTAACTTGGTAATAAAGTCCATCGCTACACATTCCCATTTCCACGTAGGAATTTCTGGTTGTTCGAGCAAACCAGATGGGCGTTGATGTTCAGCTTTTACTTTAGAACAAGTCAGACATTTAGCTACGAACACAGCAATATCCTTCTTCATACCGGGCCACCAATAAGTAATGCGCAAATCCTTGTACATCTTATCAGCGCCAGGATGAATAGAATACCGAGATTTGTGCGCTTCACTCAGGATATCAGCGCGAAGATTCTCATCAAAGGGAATCCAGATGCGATTGAGATAGCAGAGAATTCCACTCAGATTAGGCACAAAATGCGCTTCCGCGCCACACGCTAACTCGGCGCGAAGGTTACCATTACCGATGGATGCGCGCTGCGCGTCACGAATACGCGATTCAAGGTTGCTTTGAATCGGCGCGAAGTGAAGCTGCGTGCGCGGCAAGATACAGTTAAGCTGGCAGGGTTTTCGGCTGAGCGCATCGGCTACCACATTAGCCTTACCAGGATGATACCGGATCTCACAATCGTAATCGCTGATGAGTTCGTTCCATCGGCGTTGCCTCATGTTAAGTTCCTTCTGATCAAAGATATGCTGAAGGCTTTTATGGTCAGTGTAGAGGATACACTTAGTACCATAGAGGTAGTGTCTCCAGATCTTCAAGGCAAAAACAACTGCACCCAGTTCGAGATCGTGAGTCGTATAATTCTTTTCATGAACCTTGAGTTGCCTTGATGCGTAAGCGATAACCTTGCCTCATTGCATAAGAACACAACCGAGACCTTGGTTGGAGGCATCGCAGTACACGACAAAATCATCATTACCCTCAGGTAGCGCAAGAACAGGAGCTTCACACAACAAACGCTTGAGCGTTAGAAAGGCTTCTTCTTGCTTCGATCCCCAAATATACGGTTTACCTTTGTGCGTTAGAGCTGTTAAAGGCAAAGCGATCTTCGAGAAGTTCGAAATGAAGCGCCGGTAATAACCAGCTAAGCCCAGAAAGGAACGGATCTCGGAAGGAGAAGAGGGCGTCAACCAGTTCTTGATTGCTTCAATCTTGGATGGGTCGACATGAATACCCATCTTGTTGACAACATGACCAAGAAACTGTACTTCATCAGACCAGAATTCGCACTTGTAGTCTCGGGCACGCGTTCCGGAAATGACTGGGATCACCACAGTTAAAGCACGATCTGGGTCGTGGGTTTTGGTAGGTTGGTTGTGGGTTCTGCGGGTAGACTGGTGGTATTGGCGCAATTGGGTTGGCGAGAGGGACTCTACAGTATTCGGCATAGTGACCAACGCGGCCACATCGGTTACATTGTCGACACGGGGTTTGGGTTGGGTGGTGAAGTCTACAGGTTGGGCAAAAGGGTTGATTTCCTGTGTAAGGTTTCTTAAGTGGCGGGGCAGGGAGTGCGGGATTGGTTAAGGCATAGTTATGGACTACAGGAGGTGTTGGGTAGGCTGACAGAGGGTTAGGCGCGTAAACTGGAGGTTGGTAGATGGGTTGCTGGACAATGGGCGGGTTGGTAAGCGCATAGACCTTGCGCCTGCGCTTGAGGTTGTTACGGTTTGAGGGTTCTGGTTTGGTTTCTGTTGGTTCAGGGGCAGTCTTGGTGAGTTTGGTCTTCTCAGTTCCCCGCAGGAACAGGGTTCCTGCTCTGACATGGTTGTCGCTGAGCACAGCGGCCAACTCGATGGCATCAGAGAGGGTAACTGGGTTTCTGTCCCATACAGAATCTTGAATTTCCATGGGGAGACCCCCAAGGAATTTCTCTATGGCTCGGCGGTAAGGGGTAACAAGGTGAGGGACCAGTAAGCTTAGCTCGTGGAAGCGCGTCGCGTACTCGCGCGCTTCACCGCTGTATTGCTTAAGATTCCAAAATTCTTCCTCCAGGCGCTTAACTTCGTTGGGAGGGCAGAATTCTCGCGTCAGAATTTCCTTGAATTCCTCCCATGTCATGCTAGAAGCAGCTTCTGCGCCACGCGCATGAGCTACTCCATTCCACCATGTAAGCGCTCTAGATTCCAGGACACTGGAAGCATACAGGGTTCGTCTGTCTGAGGGGCATTGGGTGTGGAGGAAAGTGTTTTCTATTTTCTCAAGCCACTGGAGCATCACGGTGGCTCCTTCAAGACCTGTGAACTTTGGAGGGTTACCCGCGTTGAAGGATTTAATGTTGTAACTGGAGGTATTGTTTTGGCTCAAGGCTTGGGCTATCGCGGCGGCCATTTCCTGGGAACGTTGCTGTCTACGCATGCGCGAGGCTTCTCTTCTCTGAAATCGGCGAGATGGCGGAGGCATTCTATAAAAATTTTAATTTTAGTTAATATCTTGGTTTTAGCGCAAAGTTTTAATCTTATAAAGCTAGGTTTCACGGAGTCAGTTACAGTCAAAAGTAAAATAAATGACCCTAAATGCAGATTTAATAAAGGTAACAAATTCGAATCAAGAATCGACAATTCATGTATCACCATGACTTTCCGAATTCCCAATTTAAAATATACGAGCAAACGAGTATTGGAGATTGACGATTCATGTATCACCATGACTTTTCAATCTTCAATATAAAATACACAAGAAAATGAGTATTGGAAGTTGACAATTCATGTATCACCATGACTTTTCAAGTCTCCAACCTCAGAACATAATCGTAAATGGGAATTAAAAATCAACTATTCATGTATCACCATGACTTTTCAATCTTCAAACCCAACAAACGAATATGTAAGTAAAATCAATAAAATCGAAATTCAACAAAAATCGAAATATCGCGAAATAAAACATAAAATCATATACTGCGCAAGCGCGAGCATATTCATAAATAACGAGTAATTAACAATAAGCGCGCAAACATGAGATTTCTCTCATGCGCGAGAAGGGACTCTTAGGTATTCTAGGCCGTTACGTCTAACCACCTATCCTAAAGTCAACGAGCTCTGATACCAATCTGTAACACCCCGACCAAAGGCGGATTATACATCGGGGCGCCACATATTGTTTCATTACTCGTGACACTATTGGGTGTCAATATTTAATAAATACATTCATTCGCGCACGCGCAGGGTAAACACAAGATAACATAAATCAGCATAAATCAATATATTATAAGGCAAAATATTCGAACAACAATAACTTGTCTTGATACATTTTAATCTAGGTCCAAAATAAAGAAAACTTCCTACGTGTCCACAAGCTCCAAAACAGCTACTGCAAACCTGAACATGTGTTAAAATAAACGTCAAACACTTGCGTGTTGGTGAGAAATCAAGTTTAATACAATACATAGATAACCATAAATCTGCGCGCAACACGTGTATGTCTGGTGTTTAACAAGGGTGCAATCAGATTGTGATCAAGCCTAGATAGATCATAGCTCATAGTTCATAGTTCAATCCGTGCTCCCAATTGAGCACAAAAACGAGAAAACATCTGTGCAAGTGTAAACAAAGAAAACCGTAAACGATAGGTCTCCCGTGTTCATCTAATGGATCCATGAAAACTTCGGAATAGGCCGAACAAAGCGGTTAATGATACACACATACAAATAAACAGCCAAGTAAACGTCCTCAACACATGGGATACTGCGCGACTAAAGTTCATAAACAGGTTTAAGACTCTAAGTTTGTATGAACACATGAACATCCCAAAACAGTAAAAATAAAAAGGGATTAGGTACGAGATTACTCACTTGATAAACGATGCGGTGTAAGATAAAGCAAGAACCAACTTTAAACAAGCACAAGTTAACCTATAAATAAGATTATCGTTTTAATGAATTGATTTAAGTCTTGATTATAAGTTAGCATAATTAATAAGTAAATTATTATATATAATATATTACCGAAAAAGCAGGGCAGAACAGGGAGGAAGACGGAGGCAGAGAGGAAGACGGCAGAGAGAGCAAGGGGCAAGAGAACAGGAGAGATTAAGTGTTTTGTGTGTGTAGTGTTAAGAAAAATAAGATTATTATTTATAGGGAAACCCTAGGAGACATGAATCCAGAAAAAGGGGAAAAGATCTCAAGACAAACAGAACAAGACAAAACAAAAGATAACAAAAGATATCAAAAGCAAGTAAAAGATATCAAAAGATATGGCAGCTGCAGGGGGCAAGATAAAGCTGACAGGTTAACAGTAAAAAGCATGGGCGGGTCAGATAAAGGTACTGGTCAAGCATGGCAAAAGCAGATCTCAAAAGATAATGTCAGTCACTTTTTCTGTCAACCAATGGGGTTGGTGCGCATGCTGCGCCAAAAGTGGCTTTTCAGACATAAAGCAGATTAGGTCAGCAGCTCAAAAGATAAGACAACACAAAAGCAACGGCTAGATTAAACAGAAGAAAACTCAAAGGGGTTCAGCGCGAGAAGGCTAAGGCGCGAAGGCAGACACAGAAGGTCAAGAGAGCGCGAGCGCGAAGGCAGACGGAACCAACCTTAACGCGTCGCGGAAAGAAATACATTTCTAAGCGCGCCGCGGGAAGAATCACATTTCTTAGCGCGCCGCGGGAGGAACTAAAATTCCTAGCGCGCCGCGGGAAGAACTATAATTCTTCGCGCGTCGAGGGATGAACTACGATTCTTAGCGCGCTGCGAGAAGAACTACAAATCCTTAGCGCGTCGCGGGAAGAACTACCGTTCTTAGCGCGCTGCGAGAAGAATTACAATTCTTAGCGCGCTGCGAGAAGAGTTCGTCTCGCGTATCGCTGAAACAAGTGGTCTTCACGCAGGATTCCTTGCAAGGGGTCTGCGCAGACAACCTTAGGCGGGAAGGAACAAAAGAGTTAGAAGAAAAAGAGGAAAACAAGGCTTAAGGGCGGGACGGCGACAAGAGGGAAAAGAAGGCGGAAAGAGAGAAGGAGAGGAACGGCGGAAAGAAAGAGAGAGATAGAGGCGGGAATGAAAATATATTATTATTATTAAAAATAAAGTATAAGTATAAATAAATATTAAATCATAGAAGAAAGAGATCGGGTCAGAGAAACGGGTACCTGGGTCGGGTCGGATCGGGGCAGATGTCACATAACTGATGATCTTCTGTTTGCCCTTCAACCAGCCGTGTCTGAAACTGTCATGTAGCTTCACAAATCTACCAATCACCCAGCGTCTTCCATATCAGATCTCCCCTTCAGTGTAAGCTTCTCTGACTATAACGATTGAGGTCTTTGAAATGCATGCATCCTCGTGCCAATAGATCATCTCAACCAATCACGTGAGTCCATCTGACTTCACCAACACGTGAAGTTGGGCTTCCTCCACAACTTCACCAACTCGTCGGCATACGATAAGGTTTAATCTTCAACTACTCAACATCAAGTGATCAATTTCATCACAAAACCACATTGACAGAATCTAACACATGACCATTAATTAATCCGAAGCATCTTCAATCACCAGGGATAACGATCAAGAACATAAACACTTTAGTTCCCGATTAAATCCAACTTGTTCCAGAATTTTCACTCTAATAAATAAGCATCACGTTTCAGGATCCAATTCTCGAACGCCTTGAAAATAACATAAATAATATGCTCTGACCGCAATCCAGTAATGACAAAAACCTTCAGTTTAATTTGACTTTCTTCAGTTGGTCAACCTCGAACAACAACAATTTCATTGCCCACAAACACCCAAATATGTGTCAATATCCAGTTTCAATCAATATCCCATTCACAAACTCAACTCCATATCCAGAGTTGACACGTATTTGTTCACACGTAAGACCCAGAGATAACAAGTTTCACTCGTTGACGGAACAACATCTCCGGTCTCACAATAATCGTGTACACCTGGCCATACAGACGAAAACACCAACATACTTTTTTTTTTTTTTTTTTTTTTTTTTAAACTCGTTAACTTCGCCTAAAGTTAACATCGCTCCTCCTTAACTTTGCCTGTCCATAACTTCGCCTGGCTGATAATCGAACTTGTGAGGTAGGCGAAGTTGTTGATAACTTCGCTTAACCTTATATCTTCGCCTAAACCCTACGAACAGTGACGGAAACTTCGCTTGATGAACAATAACTTCGCCTGCGGCGCTGTTCGGCCAGAAACGCACAGAAACGTGCCAGAAACACCAAAACGCAGATCTCGAACCATAGCATAAGAGCCTAAGGCTCTGATACCACATGTAAGTCCCCCCGGGGCGTCGACGATCGATACGAGATCCGCACGAGGTCTAGGAGTGCGGAATCCTCCTAGACTCGTTAATGGTGTACAAGATGAAGAACACAAACACGTACACGAACAAATACACGAACAAATACAAGAACGGGATAATCAAATCTGCAGATTCTTATATAATAATCAAAACACTTACATACCAAACATGAAAACAAATGACACGGCCGACCCGAGGTGAGCTCTACCTCGGGCCGTCCCACACGGCTCACTCTCTCGGTTTCTCAATAGCTAATTAAACTTATCACACAATACTCTGATTTCTGGATTCTTAAAACTAAACACGACACACACATATATATATAAACTTCACGGGCTTGGGCCTGTAGGCGAAGTTGTTACAACTTCGCCTATGGCGAAGTTGATATAACTTCGCCTATGGCAGAAGTTGTGCTAACTTCGCCTATGGCGAAGTTGTTATAACTTCGCCTATGGCGAAGTTGTTCTAACTTCGCATGTGGCGTTCCGCTGGTCAGAATTGCATAGCGACGGTCACAAAATGCACCAACAAGCTGGAAGCTGGAAGGTGACCCTGAAAGTGTCCATGCCATTACCGTATCATACTCTCATTGTCGCTATACCCGTTGTAACAATAGATCCATTATTTAAAATAAAGAAACAAATTAAAGGTAAAAAAGAAATGAAATAAATATTACAACAATGAGAAGTCTAGAATCTTAAATTTACATCATTTGTTGTTTATCACAAGTGTTCCCATCGTCATCCAATATTAACAACTTTAGACTATGCCTGCTTCGATAATGCAACATGTAGTGTCCGCGGAAAAAAACTGGACATTGAAAGAACAAACCAATTTTAGAAAAAGATTATTCTTGGCTATTTTGTACTTGTTAACTTTCATAGAAAAAAGGGGAAGGAAAATGTATAATCTTATTCCTTGTTTCTGAGTTTAATAAAAAGAAAAGGGAAAGAAAAATAAATTAAACCTTGGTGTTTCCGAGTTAAAAGTTTCCGAGTTAAAAGGAAAAAAAAAGAAAGATATAGTTTTTCTAGTGTACCTTCTAAGTAAAACTATAATAACAAAAATACATCTAATAACAACCAAAATCTTAAACTCGTTAAATAACCACTAAATATAATATATAAAATCTGTAACATTAGCTGAAAACACATTCTATCACAAAAACAAATATAACAAAATAACAAATCATTTTATACACATATAAAATGCAACTAACTTGTGAACTCCAGTTTATCTTCACTTCTTTTAATCGAATTATTGTTTATACGCATGAACAAAATTATTTACAGCCAAAAAAAAATTTACATTTTTACTACTATACCCTTTAACTAAAATTATAACAAAGAATACTTGTGATAAACGATCTTGGCTCGTTTGACTTATAAGGGCTCGAGCTCGTTTCAAGCTCTTTTTCTAAAGCTCGAGCTCGATTCGTGAGTTGTTAACCCCAGTTTCTTATCTTCAATTTTTTAATCCAATTATTGTTCATACGCACTAACAAAATTCTTTCCAGCCAAAACAATTTACAATTTTACTATTATACCCTTTAAGAAAAACTAAAATAAAATATGCATTTGATACATGAACTTGGCTCGTTTTGACTTACAAGGGCTCGAGCTTGGCTGGTTTTGAGCTCTTTTTTCTAAAGCTTGAGCTTGACTCGTGAGTTGTTTTTTAAAGTTCCGTCTCGTCCCTTTTACTATTTAATAATTAATTTACATTTGTTTTTTAATTATTTATATCAAAGTAACTAAATTTATTATTATAGCCCGTTTAAGAAAAAAAACTTACTATTAGAACCCTTTTAAGAAACATAAAACCTATTTCTCCAAACACTAAAAATTTATAAATGCAACTTAAGTTTCAAAACACATACTTACGTAATAGATGTATAATCCATATAATTTCAGCTACAGTGTTTGCCATTTTCCTATATTCAAATTTACAACTCGAGTGAGCAACTATTGGATGCTTTTTTGCACTCCTAGAGACGAGATTTCCTCTAAGAAAAATAGAATAACCATAAGTGGAACGTCGGGTTTCGATGCACCAGGTCCAATCTGCATCAGAGTAGCCTACGAGGGAGGATTTGGCGGGGCATGAGAAACGCAAGCCAAAAGTAATAGTACACTTAACGTAACGCGTTATGCATTTGACCATTTCAAAATGGTGTTCCATTGGATTATGAAGAAACTGGCTTGCCTGATTTACAGCGTATGATAAATCTGGAAGAGTAATTTTGAGATATTGTAAAGCACCAACCAAGGACTGGTATAGTGTTACGTCATGAAAGGGCATCCCGAAAGTAGTGAAAATGTTAGTGGTGGCAAGGGGAGTAGACCCTTGTTTGGAATTCAATAATTTAGCTCGTGTAAGAATATCATGAGCATATTTAGTTTGACCGAGGAATAAACTATCATATGTGTAGGAGACTTCTAGACACAAAAAATAATTCAATCAATCAATCAATCAATCAATCATGCCCAGTAAAATCCCACCGACATCAAAGCTATAAGTAGGGTCTGGGGAGGGTGGGATGTAGGCACACCGTACCTCTATCCAAAGGAATAAAGATGTGGCTTCCAGAGACACCCACGGCTCTAAGTACATGTGTATGAAGCAAAATAAAGGAAATCAAAGTTTAACAGTTATATAAAAACTACTACTAATTATAATAATATTAATAATAAGATCACAGTTTAACAGCTATATAAAAGCTAATAATAATTATAATAATAATAATAATATATGTAAGGGAAATACCATTATGGTATGTGACCTAAATAAGTTAAGTCTAAGCCCTAAGGTATTCAATTCTCTCTAAAAATCATTAACTTTAATTCTACTTCTCCACGAATTCCTATCCTCAACCATGTCCTCGGAGAGGTTTAGGTCTATCAAATCATGCTTAATCCTCTCATCCCAAGTCAATTTCGGTCGTCCTCTACCCCTCCTCCCCTCTATAGTAATGTTTTCTACGGATCTAACAGGATTCGTCGTCTGTCTTCTCTTTACATGTCCAAACCATCTCAATCTCCACTCTCTTATCTTGTCTGCTATGTTCGCCACCCCTAATCTCTCGCGAAACACAACGTTTCTTTTTCGGTCTAGCCTTGTGTGCCCACACATCCAACGAAACATTCTCATTTCTGCTACCTCCATCTTCCGCACTTGTGCCTTCTTGATGGCCCAACAATTTGTTCCATATAGCATTGCAGGTCTAACTGCCACCCTATAGAATTTTCCCTTTAGTTTAATTGGGAAACTCTTGTCGCACAATATACCTGTGGCTGCTTTCCATCTACACCATCCTACCTGAACTCGGTGGGTCACATCACTGTCTAATTCCCCATCGCTCTGTACAAATGATCCTAAATACTTGAACTTCGTTACCTGCGGGACCACCTGCCCTTCAATTGTGATCTGTGCGTCTTCATTGTCGTTTATCCCACCAAAATCACAGTGGAGGTACTCCGTCTTAGATCGGCTAATCTTTAAACCTTTTGTCTCTAAGGTTGTTCGCCACTCCTCAAGCCTCATGTTTAGATCTTGTTTTTTCTCAGCAAGTAACACAATATCGTCTGTGAACATCATGCACCACGGGAGAGTCCCCTGAATCGACTTTGACAACTCATCCAAGACTACTGCAAAAAGAAATGGGCTCAACGCTGACCCCTGGTGAAGACCTACCTCTACAGGAAAGAAATCAGTATCCCCCACTGGCGCACGGACACTTGTTTCACTCCTGGTATACATATCCATAATTATCTCTATGTATTTCCTGGGCACTCTTCTACCCTCCAAGCACTACCAGAGCACCTGTCGTGGCACACTGTCGTAGGCCTTTTCTAGGTCAATAAACACCATATGTAGATCACGCTTCTTCTCCCTATACTTTTCCATTAATCTTCTTATAAGGTGTATTGCCTTTGTGGTGGAACGCCCCGACATGAAGCCAAATTGGTTGACCGTAACCTGAGTTTCTCGTCTAAGTCTAACCTCAATCACTCTTTCCCATAGCTTCATAGTATGACTTAGTAGTTTGATTCCTCGGTAGTTACCACAACATTGGGCGTCTCCTTTGTTCTTATAGATAGGAACTACAACGCTGCTCCTCCACTGGTCTGGCATCTTACCTGATTTGAGAATACTATTGAACAGAGTAGTTAACCACATGACTCCTTCCTCCCCCAGACACTTCCACACCTCGATGGGTATGTTGTCTGGGCCAACCGCCTTAGACCTTCCCATCCTCCTAAGTGCATCCTTCACCTCTTCTCGTGTGATCCGTCGGCAGTAGCAGTTATTCGATTGTTGTCGTTGAAAGTTTGTGTTGTCATGTTCTTCTTTGTAAGCTCTCCCATTGTTAAAAAGATTGTGGAAGTAGGTTTGCCATCTTAGCTTGATGTCCTGCTCCTTGACCAGTACATGCCCATCTGTATCCTTTATGAACTTCACCGGTCCTAGATCTTGCCTTCTACGCTCCCTGGCTTTGGCAATCTTAAACATAGCATGTTCCCCCTCTTTTGTTTCTAGACTTTCATACATCCGTTTAAAGGCCGCCTTCTTTGCTTCCGCCACTGCCTTCTTCGCCTCTATCTTGGCCGTTTTGTAGTTGTCCCTCAATTCCACTCGCTCCTCCTCATTCGTGCACCTCATTAGCTCCCTAAAACATCCTTGTTTGTCCCTTATCTTGTCTGCACTGCGTCATTCCACCACCAAGACTCCTTATGCCCACTTGTCTTTCCTGTTGTGACCCCGAGAGTCTCCTTTGCTACTTGGATGATCTTTGTCTCCATAGCTTCCCATATATGAGTTGAGTCCCCATTTAGTCGAGCCCGCGTATGCAGTATGAGTTTATCCTTAAACAGTAGGAGATTTTCGTCCTTCAAATTTCCCCATCGAATTCTCGGTGTACCTTTCTTCTCTCGAACAGTCAGCTTATTTCTGAAGGCTATATCTGTCACTAGTAGTCGATGTTGAGTCACAACTGCCTCCCCAGGTATGACTTTGCAGTCCTTCCACCAACGTCGGTCTCCTTGCCTCATCAAAAGGTAGTCAATTTGCGTGTCGCGTCCGCCACTGCTAAAAGTGATTAAATGAGAATCTTGTTTCCTAAAATAAGAATTTATAATACCTAGGTCATGTGCCACCGCAAACTCTAGAAGATCTGTTCCGGTCTCATTCCTATCACCAAAACCGAAACCCCCATGTACGGCTTGAAAACCATCGTTAGCCTTACCAATGTGTCCATTAAAATCACCTCCTATGCAAATCCTCTCCCCCCTAGGTATGCCCCCTACCACTGCGTCTAGGCAATCCCAAAATTCTCTCTTTTCCTGATTCCCTAGGCCTACATAAGGCGCGTAGGCGGAGACTACTGCCACTACTTCCTCTCCTAGTACTAATTTCAACACAATAATCCTGTCATTATGTCTTATCACCTCCACCACATTAGTGTGTATTTCCTTAGCCACTAGAAACCCCACTCCATTTCTAGCTCCATCAGACCCCGAGTACCACAACTTATACCCATTACACTCAGCCCCTCTATGTCCTTTCCACTTAGTCTCCTGGAGGCATGCTATCTGAACCCTACATCTTTTAAGCACATCTACCAATTCTAGCAACTTACCATTTAATGTTCCTACATTCCAAGAAGCCAAACGCAATATACGCTCCCTATCTTTACTCTTTCCTACACCCCTCGTTTCAGGACATGGCAAACTCAGTTTACACCCCTCTTTCCTACACACAAAAAATAATTCAATTTTCCCAATTCTTTGATGGCAAACTCAGTTTGCAACTGATCATTGAATTCACGGATAGAAGGCTCATAAGTCCCGGTAATAATAAGATTATCAAGGTACACTAGCAAATAAGTCAAGCAAGAGCCACGATGAAAAATAAATAAGGACGTGTCAGCTTGACTGCAAAGGAATCCTTGTTGTAAAAGGAAACTACTTAACCTTTGAAACCATGCTCTAGGAGCTTGGTTGAGACCGTAAAGAGCCTTAATAAGCCGACATACATAATCTGGATTACGATAGTCAACGTAACACGGTGTTGTTCCATATAAATAGTTTCACAAAAAATTTTCCATTTAGGAATGCATTTTTTGCGTCCAGCTGGTGCAAGTTCCATCGATTTGTAACAACTAGACCGAGTGCAACTCGTACCGTGGTGGCCTTAACAACGGGGCTGAACGTATGAGCAAAATCAAAACCAGGAATTTGCGAGTACCCTTGAGCCACAAGACGGGATTTGTAGCGACCTATAGAGCCATCCACGCGATATTTGGTTCGGAAAACCCATTTAGAGCCAACCACATTTGCATGCTTAGGGCGAGGAACTAAAGTCCACGTGCAATTATTATGAAGAGCAATGAGTTCCTCATGCATTGCATCACACCGATTTTTATGCTTAAACCTTTAGGTTCTTTAGTGGCAAGCAACGCAGAATGAAGATAGGTATAAGAGAAAGCAATTAAATCAAGAATATGTTTGTTTTTCACTATGCCATCTCGCCTCCTGGTGATGATATTAAGACACACAGTTCACTCGTTCCCCCCCCCCCCAAGTTCAAATTTTCAATTTTGTAACATTTATTAATATGTAACCTCCTCGTATTAATTGTATTTACTTTCCTTTATCTTGGCCATAAACTACGCCTTGATCTTAGCTATTCTCTTGTATATGTGACCTTCCATTGTAAATGAAAAATATCAAGTTGATTGACCATCATTTTATGTGGTATTCATGTGTGGGTGAAATATCGTGTGTTCAATGAGTCATATCACATGCTTTGTGTGTTTATATGCCAGAAACATGATTACTTTGTGTGAGGAGCTTAAAAAAGCTAAAATGGGAGCATATGAGATGGAAAGGAAATGAATATTTTATTTCATGGAATGATAGAGCAAGTGAAGACGAAAATGTTGCAAAAAACGGGGCATAAATCGGAGTTCGAACAAAGAAGTTACAGGCAATGTACCACAGTGGGTGACAGGCCACCGTAAGGCAGAAGGTGAAGACCGTAGGCTACGGTCCCCACCGTAGCCTACGGTGGGGTGACCGTAGCCTACGGTCGCCTGGACGGGGAATGCGATTTTTAGGTTTCTTGGGAGCTATTTAAAGCCGCTCAATCCTAAGACGCCTATCTTTGATATCACAGCATATTGGACGTTTTGGGAGGCTCTTTCCACCATTCTAACACATCTTAATCACCCGAATCATCTATGGTATCATCTATTCAAGAATCAAATAAGACATTCAAGATGCAAATGCTAGGCTAATCCACTCGTGACCATCTCCGGGTGTAAGGTTAAGTTGTTCATTGGAGTGTTGGTACTCTAAACCTAACTTTTGGATTTTGTTTGTGTGCTTGAAAGTATTTTTGGGTAATCAATGAGATTTACAGTTTATCAGTTATTGATATTGGTCATCAACAATTAAGATTAAGTTCTTAGTGTCATTGGCCTAGTATCTTTAACCATAATACTGAGTGATTCATCATTACCTAGGATTAACAATCAAAAAGATTATTGTTTAGCCGTGCCAATCAATTGGATTAAGTTCTAACGATCAACATAGTCAAACATTTAGTCTCTTGGTTTATTGCTTCAAACAAAGGTTATAAATTCAATAGGTTTAATCATCAATCCAATTCACTTCAAAACCTGAAACCTAGAGATTGGTTACCCTTTCTATAATCGTTTACAAATCAAATTAATAGTCGTTTCATTTAAACAAATCTTATAAACCGCTTGACATCGTTTTTTCGCCTAGTATATTTAGTAATTAAGTATTAAACTTGATTAGCACTTTCCACTGATTCCCTGTGTATTCGAAACCTTACTTGCCCTAGCTAGCGAAGGTAATTTATAAATGTTTTTGATTGACCTTTCGACATCGATAAAAATGGCGGCGTTTCGGGGAATCAACGCGCAAAGTGCTAGTTTAGTGTTTGTTTTTTTTAGTTTTATTTCTATTTTTCTTCGTTTGATTTTACGCGGGGTTTGGTGTTTTAGTGTGTGTAGAGAATTCTCCTGGTTAATGAAAACAAGATATTCTCGCGAGAAGGAACCGCTTCAATTTGATCCTGAGATTGAAAAGACAGCAAAGAGGAATCGAGCATCTCAGAAAACAACTTTCAACAGAAAACTGTAGGAGGAGAACATAAGTACAGAAAACAATCAAGAACCATTGTTACACCCACCTGAACCCCAAAACCAACCATTGAACCAAGAACAACCAATCCCACAAAACGAGCCTGTATTCAACCAAAATCCTAATGTGAACTGTCTCAGACATCAAGTGAACCGTGGGATTGGCAATCGGAATCGAAGACTAGCCTTGACGATAATCAATCAATTCATTGGGAAACAAGAAATCATCAAGGGCCGTTTCAATTTGCGGAAGACGATATCGGATTCGATTTGGGTAACGAAAGAGTTAGAAACGAGGATGAGATGGAAGAGTGGGATCCTGAGTATGAAAATTAAGAAGAGTTGAGGATTACGATGGGGGTCAGTACTACGAGAGGAATCAACAACAATACCCTCAAGATAATCGGGTGCCTAATAGAAATCGTCAACCGAATCAGCAACCGAGGTATCGACAAGCACAAAGACATCTAATTGTTAGAGAGCCACAAGCTCCTGTCTATGAGTTTGATGACGGGGTCCCGAGAGCTTTCGTTCCACCACCTGTCCGAGGGGTTCAGAGCCATTTTATTCCACAGGCCAATCATTATTTCGGTGTGAAATGGAAGAACTTTTTTGGTCAGATAGAGTAGCCTAACCGGACTACCCACATTTCATGGAAAAGCCACATAGGAGCCGTATTTACGTTTGAGTGATTTAACTCGATCTGTGCGACAATATCCAATCAAGGGTTTACTGCAGATGAGGTGAAGATGGTAGTCTTCCAATTCAGTTTGAAAGATGCGGCAAAGCAGTGGTTCCTCATTGCCATCATCCAGTATTTATACGTGGCAAGATTTGGCACAATATTTCTTAGATGTGTATTATATGCCATAGCGAACCTCAGAAGTTAGAACACCTATCAGAAATTATCAGCAGCGTACAGGAGAGACTTTTTATGAATCTTTTCAGCGATTCAAATTGTTGTTGAGGACTTGCCCTCACCATGGTATAGCATTATAGGAATTGATAAAGGCATTCCATGACGGTTTATCGACTGACGATTTGCAAGACCTCCAATCTACCACTAATGGATCTTTTTTTATTAATGATGAACATGTGGATTAGGGGCATCTAGAGAGACATGCTTTGAATTCTAAAAGGCAGGCCTAGTCGAACAGAATGATAAAGAGGTCGGTGGTGAAAGCAGTAGATAGTGGAAGTTCAGATGATCGGATGGCAAGGTTGCAAAAGAAGCTGGATCAGTTAATAGGTGCTGGTATGAAAGAAAAAAGGAATCGGGAAAGGCATATCCAGCTTGTGAACAATGTGGTGAGTTGGGGCACGATGTAGCGAGTTGTGGAGTTATGGAAGAGTTGGAAGATGAAGAGGAAGAAGAGGTAAATTTTGTACAATGAGAGAAAAGGTATAATAATAGTGGTAATATGAACACTAACACAGACCACCCGGGCCTCAGAAACCACCCTAATTTCATCTATGGAAACCCGAATACCCAACAAAACCCAAATTTCCATGGCACTAACCAGAGAACCAGTTATCAATCAAATTAGAGGCAGTATGGGAATGGTTCAAGTAACGGGCAAAGCGGGCACAATCAAAGAGAGTCAGGTGGGTACAACAAGAGTTATCAGAAGAATTTTCAGCAAGGTCAGCAGAGTCAAGGGGTAACTCAAGGTCAAAGTTTTTTGAAAGATTTAGAAATTTTGACACTCTTAAAAGATTTGAGTCGAAGAATGGAGATTCAAGAAAAGGCAAACACCACAAGTGACAAACAGATGAGTCAATTGGCTGAGGAGTTGGCCACACTGAAGAAAGACCCGAAGAAGCTACCAAGCGACACATTAAAGAACCCGAATCAACAAGGTAGCAGCTCATCGAATGGGAAGAACGCTCACATCAACCATGTAAGTACCCTTAGGAATGGTAAGACTTATGATAACGGGGTAAATCCACCACCCTTCATTGAAGGCATGGTGGAAGATTTAGGGGAAGATGGTAAAAGTGATGATGATGTGGAAATCAAACCTAGAAATCAACCGAGAAAATCAATTAATAAAAATTTAAATGAATCAGTATGTAAAAAGGGAGCACCAATTACCAAGGAGGCGAATTTGATGAGTAAAACCATTCCGTTTCCTCAGGCTTTGGTGAATCCTAAAACATCATCGTCGCTTAGAAAGAAGGGGCCACAGTAGGAGGAAATGTGGGAAATTTTCAAACAAGTAAAGATTAATCTATCCCTCATTGATGCTATAAAACAAGTCCCCGCGTATGCTAAGTATTTGAAGGACTTGAGCACTCAAAAACGAACTCATAAAATGCTTAAACAAGTTGACTTAACTGCTAATGTGAGTTCGGTTTTGATGGGAATCCTCCCACCCAAACTTCTAAGATCGGGGAACGCCAATAATACCTATTCAAGTGGGCGATTTCAAAATGACAAGGGCGTTATTAGATCTTGGAGCTGGGGTGAGTATTCTCCCGGGAAGCTTGTATGATCAATATGATTTTGGTCCACTTAGAAAAGCCGATACCACAATGGTGTTGGCCGATTTAACACTTAAGCTTCCTAGGGGAATAGTGACTGATGTGATTGTAATGATTAAGGATTTTTATTATCCGGTTGACTTTCTGGTTTTAGACTACGTAATAGTTGACCTGAAATGGCAACCGAACGTGATTCTCGGTCGGCCCCTTTTTGGCAACTACAAATGCTTTAATAAACTGTAGAACCAGGGTGGTCGACATTGTATTCGGTAATAAAAATCTTCGGCTCAATGTGTTCTCAAATGTATCTAACCCTATGGTGAGTGATGAATGCTTTGCGGCTGAAGTCATTGAAGGGTTGAATCCTCACGAGAGTGAGGAAGATGCCATAGAGGAGTACGTTATTTGTTACAGGGAATCTGTTGAGCATGTGTTATAGTTTCAAGAGGAGGAAAGGGTATTTGAGTTGTTCGCTGCGAGTATTGGGAAACCACCCTGGTCTTAGCAGGTGGAGAGACTACCGGACACCATTGACTCAAAATTGAAACCTTCACTTGAGAGTCCACATGTAGTGGAGTTGAAGGAACTCCCAAAACATCTCAAGTATGTGTTTTTGGGAGAGGGAGAGATGTTATCGGCTATCATTGCTTCGAATTTAACAAACGAGCAAGAAAGGGCATTGATGGAAGTTTTGAAGCAGTATAAAGCGACTATTGGATGGACGATAGCGGACTTAAGGGGTATTAGTCCGTCTGTTGTGATGCACAAGATTATCACAGACCCCAAGGTAAAGCCCGCACACGATGCACAAAGACGGTTGAATCCGAATATGCGGGAGGTTGTGAAGAAAGAGGTGTTGAAGTGGTTGGATGCGGGAATCATTTTCCCGATCACGGATAGTACTTGGGTGAGCCCGACACAAACGGCTCCGAAGAAGGCGGGTATTCAGATAACCCGTGATGAGAGAGGTGAGGAAATCGCTACCCGACAGTAACCGGGTGGCGGATTTATGTTGATTATCGGAAGTTGAACGCAGCGACCTCCAAGGATCATTTCCCTTTACCATCATTAACTAAATCATCGAGAAACTATTAGGTCAGAAATTTTATTGTTTTCTAGACGGTTATTCGGGATATAATCAAATTGCCATTCACCCCGATGACCAACATAAAAACACTTTTACTTGTCCATGCGGGACATTCGCATTTAGGCGAATGCCTTTTGGCTTGTGTAATGCCACGGCCACATTTCATAGGTGAATGATGAGTATCTTCTCAGATACGGTCGGGGAATCACTAGAAATTTTTATGGACGATTTTTCAATTTTCAGCTCATCTTTTGAACTATGCTTAAATGAACTAATGAAAGTTTTGAAAAGACGTGTGGAAACGAACTTGGTCTTAAGTTGGGAAAAGAGCCATTTCATGGTTCAAGAGGGAACTGTTTTGGGTCATGTCATCTCAAGTAGGGGGATTGAGGTTGACCGGCGAAAGTCAATGTCATAGCTAATCTACCACCCCTTAAAAATGTGAAGGGAATTCGGTCATTTTTGGGACATGCCGGATTTTACAGATGGTTTATTAAGAATTTCAATGATAACTAAGCCGTTATGTAATTTGTTACTAAAAGATGTACCATTTGTTTTTTATGAAGATTTTTTAAATACTTTTAACGTGCTTAAAAATAAATTGGTAGAGGCCTCGATCCCGCTGTAGCCCGACTGGTCACTTCCTTTTGAGATTATGTGTGATGCGAGCGACTATGCGGTTGGGGCTGCTCTTGGTCAATGGGTGGACACTTGCAATATACTACGCGAGCAAAACCCTTTCCGATGGTCAAATTAATTATACCACCACGGAAAAGCAGTTGCTCGCGGCAGTGTATGCGTTGGATAAATTTAGATCTTATTTGTGGGGAAGCAAAGTTGTTGTGTTTTCAGATCATAGCGCAGTGAAATACTTGATGGAGAAGAAAGATGCAAAGCCGCGCTTGATAAGATGGATTTGCTACTTCAAGAATTTGATGTGGAGATTCGTGATAAGAAGGGGAGTGAGAACGTTGTTGCGGATCATCTTTCTAGATTGGTAAAAAGAGAAGGGGAGGAAGATGCCCGAGAGATAATGAGTCATTTCCGGATGAACAACTGTTCTCCGTGTCAACCTTGCCATGGTATGCTGACATTCTTAATTTTTTTGGTCCAGGTACCATTTCTGATTTCTGGCCAAAGAAAAAGAAACACCAATTCTTGGCTAAAGTGAAACAGTATGTATGGGAGGACCCAGACTTGTTTAAGATCGGAGCGAAGATGTATTCCAGATGAGGAGATTCAGAGCGTTTTGTCACACGCCCATTCACTTGCATGTGGTGGCCATTTCAGTGGGCAGAAACTGGTCACAAGATTTTAGCATGTGGTTTTTACTGGCCCACTATTTTCAAAGATTTGGCAGAATATGTTAAAAACTGTGTGAGATGTCAATAGTTGGGTAGCATTTCCAAGAGAAACGAGATGCCCATGCAACCAATCATCGTAGTTGACGTTTTTGATATTTGGGGGATTGATTTTATGGGCTCGTTTCCAAATTCGTACGGGAATTATTACATTTTGGTGGCGGTTGATTATGTTTCAAAATGGGTTGAAGCAATCGCCACCAAAACAAATGACCATGCCGTTGTTTGTAAGTTTGTCCAAACAAACATATTTTCTAGATTTGGTGTCCCCCGCATTATAATAAGTGGTAGGGGATCACATTTTAAAAACTTTAATTTTGGAAAACTACTTAAACGGTATGGCGTAAACCACCGAATAGCCACATCATACCATCCTCAGATGAGTGGTCAGGTGGAGGTGTCCAATAGGCATATTAAAGAAATTTTACAAAAGACGGTGAGGCCCGATCGAAAAGATTGGTCTACATGTTAAATGATGCTTTATGGGCCTACCGAACGGCTTTCAAAACGCCTATCGGCACCACCCCCTATCGGTTGGTTTATGGAAAGGGTTGCCACTTTCCCGTAGAACTTGCTCATCGGTCATTATGGGCTGTGAAGAATGTTAATTTGGATTATGAGTGTGCAGGTAAGGAGCGGAAGTTGAATATCTGCGAGTTAGAGGAGCTTAGAGATGAAGCGTATGACTGCGTTTCAGCATATAAAGATAGGATGAAGTGAGTACACGATGCGAAGATTAATTAGAAGGAGTTTGAAGAAGGTCAAAGGGTTTGACTACAATTCGAGAGCAAAGCTGTTTCAAGGGAAGTTGAAGAGCAAATGGTTGGGGTGATACACTGTTAAGCGTTTAGGTAAGTTCAGTGAGGTTGAGATTGAATATTTCGACGATCACTTAAGGCAAGTGGTGAACGGGCATCGATTGAAACCGTATTTGGAGGATGCAGATTTAAATAAAAGCATACATGAGTCGTTGGTGAGCTTTATAGCGAGTGCACCGACATATTCAGCTGAATGCTAAGGGCCGGGTAATGTCGGGCTGTAGACAATATATGTAGCGCTTTCTGGAAGGCAACCCGATTGTGGTTTGCTCATTTTTGTTTTTTTCTTTCTTTTTATTAATATATATATATATATATATACACACACTATATTATAATTCATAAAGGATGGGCAAAAAGATAATTTCATAAAAACTCTACAACTCTTTAAGCTTAAGTTACAACCAATAGAGCATAAAATTGAAAACATATGTATCTGCCTGTCTTGTCTGCTTTACTGCTTATGAGATTCAAAATTTAAATTTTAGATTTGGCCTCGATATTCTCTCAAGAAACCCAAAGCCTTCTGTTTTCAGACCCTGATCCTCACTGATCCGTTGTTTCAATTAGAGCCAAAATCAAAGCCGTCGGCTATGTCAAAGCCGCCGGAGAATGCTCCGACGGTTAACAAGCCAAAATCAAAGTCGTCGCCTTCGCCTACTCTGAGGAACAAAGTTCGTGAGAGGAAGCTTGTGGTCGCAAAGAAGAGTTCGATGAATTCTGGAACCTTAGAACCCATTAATCGTAAGTGTAAATTTAACTCTAACTCGAAAAAGTGTGTGTGCTGCTTAAAAGATTAGTGGTGTAATTGAAACTTACAAGATTGAACCAGATGACTACTTATACGGAGTAGACTTACTCCGAGTAAATGGTTTGATGGCAGGTGCAATAAAAGCTCCCATTCGTTGAGCAATTCAAACTTGAAGAAGAGAAACAACAAAAGGTAGAAAAAGTAAATAGAAAGAAACTTAGTTTTATATGATATATTATTGATATCGAATATGTTACAAGAGAAATTTGGTATATGTGAAGATGGATATGAAGAAACTGTATGTATTTCAAAACCTCACAACTGATTTGGAGAAATTTCTATTTGATGCAACATTCTTCAGCCTTGCACAGTTCGACTTTGTGAGCTTTGTAAACTTCTTTGAATCGATAGTCGTATTCAGAGGTAATTGGTATTGTTACTTCAATAATTAAGCTTATGGAATTCAGTTTTTGAAAATAAATATATTCATGATGGCTGCTTAAAATACCAATGGCCTTTTGAAGCAATTACAGACAGATTAACAGTGCAGTTTATGGTGATTTGTATCAGTTGAAAACGCTTGATTCGTGCTGGAGCTGACCCAAACAAGGGTTGCAATAGATGATGGATGCGGTAAAGCAAGTTTTGGTGCTTGTTTGTTTTCAAGAAACGTGCTCACGATACGGTTGCTCCAAAATATGTACACGAGAACCAGATTCAGTTTGCATTAGAGCGTAGCATGCCTGCTATGGTGGCAGCTTTTACAACAAGATGGCTTGTGTTCTTAAGTTAAGCTTTTGACTTAACTCATTGCTCAAGATTGTGTCAATTGGGCTTGTGATGGTAAGCCACACGCTCTACTTATATTATTATTAGTTGAATCAAATAGAAGCTACATTAGAGAAGGTGTGCCCTCAAACTGTCTCATGTGCTAATCTTTTGGCTTTAGCACTAGAGACTCGATTATTCTGGTACTATATCCTAGCATAACCACAACTCATGAATGCATGCTTTATATTTGTGCAGACTGGGGACCAAGTTGGGAAGTCCTATTCGGCAGGAGTGTCTCTACATTAATGATTTTGTGGCACTTTTGGTAAGATTTAAACAATAAGGAATAAAAAAACTTTATTTTCATTTAATGTCATGTGTTAGCATATATTCAAGTCTTTTTTTCAATCATAGTCATCAGAATTAAACAATAATGGTAATAATCTATTTATTAGACTGAGTCTGTGGGATGTTTGGAATTTGTTAGGCCGATAGTAAGATGATTATTTATTTTTATTTTTGTCTCGCATGCCTAATATTTCTCTAAATGTTTATTTTATTTCATAATAAAGGATGTTACTAAGCTTGCATTGCTCATATTAATTCTTAAAAAGCTTCACTCGAAAGGGTAAGGTGGTTATAAACAACAATGACAAATTTAAGGACACTTGTACCATTTAATTGACTTTATTAAATAACCTATTGTTCTTCATTTCAGAAAACATCTGTTTGCTGCCGACTTAATTTGTATGTTTTCTCTCTCTCTTATATGTATCAATTGATGGTACAATATCACACACTACACTATAATATCACTAGCAAAAGTAGTTTATGTTTATGCAGAATGGTGTGAAAATGATAGTATTTCTTTTGGCTGTCGTGCATGTTTATGTTTTGTAGGATGGTGTAAAAACTATAACATTTTGTTTGGCTAACAAAAGAAAGTTTGATGAGCTGGCACCTAATGTGAATGAAGTCATGTCCGTTTGTGTTGGTTTACATTCACGAACTTATTGTTTAGCTTTTAAACGAACGAACACGAATAAGTCCATTTTCTTAATTAACAAACATGAACAGAAAATTTTTTTGGATTATATGTTCTGTGTTCGTGTTCGGGGGTTAACGAATGAACGCAAACATGCCACGTTTTGTTCGTTACAGGCCTAATACTGTGAGTTTACTACTTTGCTCCTGAAAGCAACTTATTTGAACATGCAAATATCCTGTTTTGACCCGAACCAAATCAAAGCTTTTTAAATCGACTCAGTCTGATCCTGTTTTAACCTGGGAAAAGTGAGTCGTTTTTACACCGACCCATTATGACCCGAGCCTCTTATGGCCAGTTATCGGACCTGAGACGAATGAATTTTTAGTCTGATCCTGTTTTGACCTGGGAAAAGTTTACGTCAACCCATTTTGACCTGAGCCTGCCTATTATGACCACTTACCGACCTGACCCGTTAAATAAAGTACTTTTATCTATAATAACTGATGCTTTTAAGATGCTCTTATGATCTTATCTAATTTGATTCTATATTTATATGCAGGGAGTTATGAATTGGTTAATTTTGTTATTTGCTCACGCCTCACCCCAATTAGTTACATCACAAAAAGATCGGGCGGCCTAAGGAAAAGAGGAAGAAAGCATCTAATGAAATGAATCAAAGGGATGCAAAATATGGCAAAATGATTAGAGTTGGGAGCAATGTAAGTCGTGGTATATGCAAGGGAAAATGTCACAACATAAGGTTAGGCAATGGTTGTTGAAGAGGTAGGTCCCAGCAGAGACCAGTTGGTCCCGCAAGACTCACCTTGAATAGGGACGTCTGCGCAAAGGCCTTCTGCTCCCGCAGGACCCACCATGCTCATAGAATCTTACGCGCAGTACGCAAGCTGTACACGCATGGAAAGCCTCCCAATGGTGAAGTACCCCGCCTGTTCCCGCAGTTGCGGATACAAGCCATCAGGGAAGGCTACCCGCAGACAGCAGGGCTACACGCACAAGGCAATAGCTACTTCAGTAGTCACATGAAGGAATGAGCAAGGCGGGAACAATCCCGCCAAAATGAGCCAGTCCGTATGATTCTGAAAGATCTTTTGTACTATACCTACCAAGGTATGGATAGGACAGACGATCTGACCAGAACAACCCATGAGCCAATCACAGGGTGACAGCTCACCGACAACAGTACGAGGAGGAGCACCCTCTAGTACTGTTTGTCACTATTAGCCGCTGCCTACTCACCAACTCTTACTGACGGGCGTACGTAGCCTACAGTTGGTAGAATAGTGTTACTGTTGGCCGTAACCTATTCACCAACCAGCATGGCCTGCGTATAATCCACAGTAGGTGGGACGTGCATAATCTACAGTTGGTGGAATAGTGCAGCCGACTTTGTTACTGTTGGCCGTAACTTATCCACCAACCAGCATGGCCTGTGCATAATCCACTGTTGGTAGAACAGGAATACTATTCAGCCGGCTGTACCTGCTTGGAAACCTACCTTCGGCTATAAATACTCCAACATCTTGGAATGGTAAGATCATCTGCTATCCAGTTATCTAGCAATCTCCTAATATACACTTATATTCAGAGCAATCTAGTCTGATTCTCACGCCGGAGGGTGGTCACAAGGAGGAACCCCCCCTTCTCAGTGACGAGCTTACGGTGTTTGTTTTGCAGGTCTCCTGAAGAACAGCCTTCTCAGCTAGACCTCATCCGTGGGAAACATTACTTAAACCCCAGATTATCTATAATCTGTCCAGGGTTCACTTAGTGTTTCTTCATTGGCGCCATCCGTGCATAAAAGCTAGAACTATTTTAGTTTTTTTACAATTTCTGAAGAAATGGTTAACGTTACTCCGGTCCAAAGGCCAGTAACCGACCAAGAAACCCCGGTAACAACCCCAGCAACTAGCAACTGGGGGGAATACCGGCGGTTATTCAATCCTTACGAACACTACCCCGACTACCAAAGCCGGGGCAAGTGCAGTAAATATTCCACTGGGGTTCACCGACACCCAGTTGGAAAAACGAACAAGGGCCCCTCGCCAAACACTAGATCAGGTGAAGGCGTGGGCCGAAGCACGGCAAAGAGAATTCCAAGCCGAATTGGATGAACGCTTGCGTTCAGCTCAACAGGCTGACGAGTTCGGCAGTACTCGCCAACACCTCAATATGAGCAGTGACGGTGAGTACTCAGATGAGTTGGAGTCCGATACCGACGCAAACCCTCGCCATAAGGCGAAAGGGAAGCGTAAGGAAACGGACGTCCAACCAAAAAGGAATTTTGGGGAAGCTTTTAAACCAATCACGGAGAGAAACCCGCGTGACTTCTCCAAAACCTTTAGACCAACTGCTACAAATGCAGGAAAGTCAAAATTCGCAAGGGACATTGCGGAAGCAATCGCCCCGAGAAGTGCCAAACAGATGTCCAACATTGGCACTCACGAAGAGCGTCACGGAGATATTTGCCACGGAAAAATTGCCATGGCCAAAAGCCCCATTGATCCGGCAGAAACCTAATGCGGATCAAAGCAAGTCCTGTGATTTCCACGGGACAAAGGGTCATGGTACTGAAGAGTGCACATCCTTGAAAGACATTGTTGAAGCATTTGTCAAGGATGGACGACTTGCACATCTCGTGGCATCAATCAGGAAGGGAGGAAAGAATGACAACCGGTACAGAGGTAACGGACGAAAGCCCGTCGACATCAGCATCAACATGGTTCATGGCAAGGTCGGAGGAAGAAAAAGACGAATGACAGAACCATGCGCGTGGAAGGAAGCTGAGGTGCGCTTCCCGCGAGTGCCAGGAGGCCCCAGCAAAGAAGGCCCCATCGTCATCAAAAGCCAGCTGGGGCATTACATCACTTCCCGCACTCTTGTTGACAACGGCGCTTCGTCAACAGTGATGTACAGGCAGTTCTTTGACAAGCTGGATAATGAAGACAAAGAACGCCTGGAAACGGTCTACGCTTCAATGGAAGGGTTTGACGGCAGTACAGAAACCCCCCTGGGTATCCTATCTTTCCCCGTCACTCTTACAGATGGAAAACACTCCCGCACAGAGGATGTGGACTTTGTCGTGATGAGGAAGCCACACCACACGTACGACATCCTCTTCGGGAGAGACGGGATGGCAAGATTCAACGCCGTGGTATCTTCAGTCCACGGCATGATGGGATGGCCAACAGCTGAGGGTGTGGCGATGATCACTGGCATTCCCCAGGTATGCATCGCATCTGTCTCATCTAAACCCAAACCAAAGATGGCTAAACCAACCATCACCGAACCGGAAAAATGGGCCTTCAATGGCAAATACCCCGACCAGGCCGTTACCATTGGACCAACAATCGTTGATCCCACCCGCACCCTACTCAAACCCTTACTGTAGAAAAACGCTGACATCTTTGCGTGGGCACCAGCTGACATGACTGGTGTACCCCGAAGTAAGGCGGAGCATAAGCTCAAGTGCGATCCGGCTGTCACGCCAGTCGTACAAAAGCGCAGAGTAATGGGGCCTGAACAAACTAACGCGTGTAGAACCCAAGTCAAGGAACTCCTTGACGCAGGCATCATACGCGTTAGTAGATATCAAACATGGGTTGCAAATCCCGTAATGGTACCGAAGAATGACAAACAATGGCGCATGTGCATAGATTTCAAAGATTTGAACAAAGCATGCCCCAAAGATTGTTATCCGTTACCAGAAATTGATCTTAAGGTGGATTCGTTGGCACCATTTCGCCTTAAATGCTTCCTGGATGCGTATAAGGGGTACCATCAAATCCACATGGCCGTAGATGACCAGGACAAAACCGCATTTCGGACGCCCGATGGTACATTTTGTTATAAAATGATGCCATTCGGACTTAAGAATGCAGGGTCCACGTACCAACGACTGATGGACAAAGAGTTTCGTGCCCAAATCGGGAGAAACTTGGAAGTCTATATGGATGATTTGGTCATCAAAAGCCCCGAGCCAGAAGCGATGTTGAAAGACATTGAAGAAACTTTCAACACGCTTAGGAAGATAAACATGAAGCTCAACCCGAGCAAATGTTCATTTGGGATGGAAGAAGGGAAGTTCTTGGGAGTCATTGTTACTAAAGATGGCTTCAGAGCGAACCCTGAAAAGGTCGAAGCCATTGTTAAAATGGAATCACCTACCACCATCAAACAGGCTCAGACACTGAATGGACGACTAGTCGCACTTAATCGCTTTTTGGCAAACCATGCGGATAGGTCGTTTCCTTTCGTGTCAACATTGAGAAACTGCTTAAAGAAAACGCACTTCCGCTGGACACCAGAAGCGGAAGCAGCTTTTCAGGAGATTCGGTCACGCTTGATCGAACTCCCAACACTTACAGCACCACAAGCGGGAGGGGAGTTAATCCTATACCTTTCCGCAACAGATAGAGCAACCGGGGCAGTCCTGCTAACAGAACGAAAAGGCATCCAGATGCCAATCTATTATGTTAGCCGTGTACTAACAGACGTAGAAATCCGGTACTCTACCCTCGAAAAATTGGTCTTAGCACTTATACACGCTTCACGCAGGTTAAGATGATATTTCCAGGGCCACCCAATCACCATCCTCACCAACTTCAAACTCTCAAACGTTCTAGGCAAACCCGAATTATCGGGACGTCTAGCCAAATGGGCAATTGAATTGGGAGAATATACAATTAAGTACAAGCCAAGACCAGCCATAAAAGGCCAGGTCCTGGCCGATTTTATTGCAGAAGTCCCCGCTTCGCGGGAGAAAGAGTGCCAGGAGGAGGCTCAACCCTCCCCAGCACAGTTAATCAATGATGTCTGGCGACTCTACACTGATGGAGCAGCCAATAACGAGGGTTCAGGCGCAGGGTTAAAATTAACCAACCCAGCAGGCCAAGAATATACTTACGCTATTCGGTTGGATTTTCCAAGTACGAATAACGAAGCCGAATATGAAGCATTCTTGGCCGGTTTGAGAATTGCGCGTAAGATGGGAGTGAAAAACTTGGAAGCCCACGTAGATTCCATGCTGGTGGCCAACCAAATAAATGGGACGTACACGGCTGTGAACGACACAATGGCCCTGTACCTCGCCCAGGCAAAAACCCTTATGCGTGATTTTAGTGATTGTAAAGTCATACACGTCAAGCGCAGCGAAAACAAATCTGCGGATGCGTTAAGCAAGCTTGCGTCACTAGCCTTCACCCACTTGGGAAAGGACATCCGCATTGAACTCCTCGAAGCACCATCAGTCCCGCACAAGGAAATTTGTGTCATCCAAACCGGTACAGAAACGTGGATGACACCAATAATAAATTACCTTGCAGCAGGAACACTACCAGAGTCAAAAACACAGGCAAGAAAACTACGCTGTAAAGTACTGAATTATCAGCTCGTCAACGACATCCTTTACAGACGTAACTTTCTTGGCCCACTCTTGAGATGCGTGGACAACCAAGATGCCGACTACCTCCTAAGGGAAGTACACGAAGGCATCTGTGGAGTACACGCAGGTCCTCGCGCTGTTGTAGCCAAGCTAAACAACGCGGGATACTTTTGGCCGGGGATGCATACGGATGCACTGGCATACATCAGAAAATGCAAGTCTTGCCAACTTTATTCACCCAACACGCACCGCCCGAAGAATGAACTGGTTCTAGTCACTTCTTCATGGCCATTTCAGAAGTGGGCCATCGATGTGACAGGCCCATTTCCTACAGCAGCAGGAAATGTTCAGTTCCTAGTGGTAGCCATCGACTACTTCACCAAGTGGATAGAAGCAAAACCTTTAGCCCAAACAACCGCGAAGCATATCAAAAAATTTATTTGGGAATTTATTATTTGTCGTTTTGGACTTCCACAGAATTTGGTGAGCGATAACGGCATCAACTTTGCTGACAAGAAGCTACAACAGTGGCTAAAAGAACTTCAAATTACCCACACCTTTACCTCAGTGGCACACCCGCAAGGTAATGGTGAGGTGGAAAGAGCAAACAAGAGCATCGTCGATGGCATAAAGAAAAGACTCTTAAAACACAGATCCGGCTGGGTGGACGAGCTTCCGCACGTCCTCTGGGCAAACAGAACGCTGAAGAAGGCCAGTACGGGAGAAACCCCGTTCAGCCTCACTTATGGCACTGAAGCCATGGTCCCGGTCGAAATTGGTCTACCCTCGCCAAGGGTCTTGATTCAGCCAGAAGACAATGATGCGGAAAGACGGTTGGATCTTATGCTAACCGAGGAACGCAGAGACTTAGCCGCAGTACGTGAAGAGAACTACAAACGACAAATGCAAAAGTACTACAACACGCGGGTAAAACTCTGCAACTTCAAAATAGGAGACTACATACTGCGTAACAACGAGGCTTCAAACCAAGAGCGCCCGGGAAAGCTGGCCCCGGTTTGGGAAGGGCCATACATTATCAAAGAAGTCCTGGGAAAGGGCGCATACCGGCTCGAAAGGCTCGATGGCACTCCCATCCCAAGAACATGGAATGGAGCTCAATTACGCAAATGTTATATGTAGATCAATTCCAAAACTTGTAAAGGCCTAGAGCCACTTCTAATGGAAATGATTCTCCTTTCATAATGTGTTTGCCTTTATCCTTATGAACTTCCCACTGGTGCCGGTATTTACCGCATAAACGGGGAGAAGTAAGTCGTTACGTGTGGAAGGCGGCAAAACCCGCATAAACACAACGTTAAAAATAAGGGAAACCTACACGCAGGTATGATGTAAGTAAAGTTTAGCCATCCTTGCAAGTGCAAGTGACGGTCTTACCCGCACAATCACAAACAAGGAAGCAAAACTTCAACCTATCATCTACCACGTTCAAAGGTTATCCTAAAAAAAAAAAAAAAAAAGATAAGGAAAACCTACACGCAGGTCAGATAAGGGTAAAGTTTTGCCATCCTACTAAGTGCAAGTGACGGTACTACCCGCACAATCACGGAAGAGGAAGCAAAACTTCACACCTATTATCAACCACGTTCAAAGGTTAACTTATCCTCAAAAGATGAGGAAAACCTACACGCAGGTCAGATGAAGGTTAAAGTTTAACCATCCTACTAAGTGCAAGTGACGGTTCTACCCGCACAATCACGAAAGAGGAAGCAAAACTTTAACCCATTATCAACCACGTTCAACAGGTTAACTTATTCTAAACACTTGGAAAATTGCTAATTTAAACTAAGTATGCAAGTCATAAGTTTATAAAGCAAGGAACCCAAAGAAAGAAATAACAATCTTATACGCAAAAAGATTTATATTTCACAAATAAATTATTACAAGAATGGCCGGGTAACTACCCGCCTACGAAAAGAAAAATAAATACATCCGTACAAGACTATCCTAGCAATGGGAAGGGATCTTCGGGATCAAGCTTCAGGGCCGCTTCCACTTGGACCCGCTCCATCAGAGGAACGGGGCGGTTCAAGGAAAGCTTTAAGGATAGCTAACCCATCATCAGCAGCAGCTACTTGGTTCACCTTCTCCACCACCGGATGCGGGAAGGCGGCGTATTGATTTACTGCTTGGTCATATATGGCTTCGGTATCTACGTTGTACAAAGGGAAGTTGGATGGCGGGACGCCTTTCTCAACAAACCCTAGACCAAGCAGGAAACCGACCCGTTCCCCATCCTCGTGAGAAGCGTTGAGGGCTGCGCTCATTGCATCATCGTAAGATGTCTCTGAGAAGACCCGATGCACAACCTACATAAGAAAATATACAAGTGTCAACACCCTAATTACAAAGATAAGCGTGAAGACATGAAGATAGACTTACCTGAGACAACGCTTCTCGAAGAAGCCATTCCTTGGCAACCAGAGCTTCTTTAAGGGCGGCTTGAGCTTGGGTGCAGGCGCGTTCGGCTTCGCTTTTGTTAAGTTTGGCAAGTAGCACTTCCTTTGTGGCAGCCTCTTCGACGCCCTTAAGCTTCCGCTCGGTGTGATCAAGCACGCCCCTCTGGTCCAGGATCTCTTGAAGTTTCTTGGCATCCTCCATCGCCAAGGCATCATGAGCACGTTGGAGAGCCTCCAATTTGGCCTTGAGTTCCTCGTTCTCCACGCGTAAAGGCTCAGCAACGGCTTCAGCCTTGGTAGCCCTCTCGGTTGCGTTCCTCGCAGTCTCCTTAGCCAGCCGAAGCTGTTCGTTAACAGCTTGGGCAGCCTTGGAGCGGGCCTCGAGTCGCGCTTGAACCTCAACCTCGAGGGCCTTGAAGGCCTTCTCCTTCTCCGCAGCAGCTGCGGCCAACTTTTGGTTCTCCTCCCGAAGAGCCCGCGCTTGAGATACTTCCTTGGCGCGAGCTGCTTTTAACTTGTCGTTTTCACGACAAAGCAGCTCGACGCGCGGCTGCATCCGGGCTTGGAGAACCCGAAGCTCATTGGTTAGCCTATCCTCCTGGTAGCTAGCCATGGCTTCCCCCAACGCACCATGGGGAGCAGCGTGGCGAGCCCATTCCACGCACTCCACAGGGGTACGAAGGGTTGTTCCTCGGCGTATGTTCCATCGCGGAACATACACTTCATTGGAATCCGAAACTGCAGAAAACAAAAAGCAGTTAGGAAAAGATGATAAAATATATAAGTGAAAAAGGGCCAAAGGAACCCTACGCACCTGTAGGGTCAATTACAGGCCGATAGCCGCCGAACCCATCACCTGAACCCAATGGAAATCCATCCAAGAGGTCAGGCAGATGGGAAGGTGGCGGAAAGATGCGAGAAGCCCCACGCGTACCTGAGGGACCGGCCATCGTTGCCGGGGGCGTAGTAGCAGCAGCCGTGGTTGCCGCCGCGGTCGCTGCCGCAGAATCTGCGGCAAAAGTAACCGCCGGCTCTCTGAAGGATGCTGTAAAAATTGCACTCACAGCCGGTGGTGACGTCATCTCGGCTGGAACAGTCGGCTCAGAATGAGCAACTGAACCAGCGGAAGCAAGCGCAGGCGCCTGGGTCGACGCCTCAGGTAGGCTGACCAAGCCTACCGTCATTGGCGGAGAGGTAGTACTCGGCCCCTCACCCTGGAATGCGCCAACATCCACACCTGCGTAAAGAAGAAAAGTGTTAAAAGACTTGGAAGATTAAATTACGAAGATAAAAGCCAAGAGTTGTACTTACGGGTTTTCTTGAGCTTGAACGTACGGACGGGCGGGGACGAACCCGATGGAGCCGGTCTCTTGATACCGGTCACCGTCGTCGTCATTGGTTCTCCGGAGGTAACAGTCGTAGCCTCCGGAACAGTGGTCTTCTCACCACCGGGGTTCCCCGCCACCTCTTCACTATCTGACTCAGTGTCAGATAGGAGCACTGGATCGGCTGTGGAGGCCGCCTTCTCCTTCCCTTTCCCGCCGGCAGCCCTCTTCTTCCGCACTAACGGAGGACCATCTGCGGATTCCTCAGAAGAAGACAGGTCAGGAATTCCAGCAGCGGGTACAGCACTGAGGGGGGGAGGAGAGAATAACGCCTTACCTGGCCGCCGGTGGCTCAGGATCTCGTGGCCCAGCGGATAGACCTCCACAAACCGATCCGCTGTTTGCTCCAGGATGGGTAACTCATTCTCGTCAAGAGCACGAGTACCCACCCGCACGGGATCGTCAGCTTCCCGCGGGTACAGGAGCGACTCCAAATTGTTCCCCTCTGAAAGAAAAGAAACAGTTAGAAGACAAACTCATATCAGCAAGAAAGACAAGACATACCATAAGGAGTAGAGTTCAAACCGTATTCGAGAAGGATGGGAACCTGAGACGCCTCCTTCCATACCCGGCTCATCCCCAACATCACCATCCCGGACTCCGCAAACCGGTAAACCGGAGATTGGACCCGGGATATCTTTGCAAACCATTCCGCCTCCTGGTAGTTGGTGGCGTGGTGGCTCGGAATGGCTTGGCCATTTTTAAACTTCATGGCAATGGGGACGGCGCGAGCAGAAATGTAGAAGAACTCCCGCTTCCACGATCGGAGACTGCGCTCGGTCGCGCAAATCTTCAAACCCTTGATCCGGGTTGTCAGGGTGTACCACCCCTGGATGCACCTCCAAGTATAGAAGGTCATCAGGCGGTCCACGTAGGGCTCAACACCCAATATCCGGCACACCCACTCGAAGTGGCGAATCTTCGCGATCGCCATTGGGTGCAGCTCGGTCAGATGAACACCGTGCCTTTCGAGGACACGGTAAACAAACTTTGTCAATGGGAACCTAAGGTTCCCATAAACAAAGAATGCAGCATATACCCCGATCTTGCCACTGGGGCATCGTACACGGTCTGATGGGGTTCAGGAAACTCAGGCTCGAGAGGATCGAGCATGAACTTCCTAACAACATACCGGTACTGATCGCCGGGCAGAGCACACTGGCACTCGCCAGCAGTACTCCTGTCATCGGTGGTAGACTCGAGATCATGTGAAGACATCTTGCAGAAAGAAAGCGATTTCGGGAAAATGCTTGCCTGAAAAGGGGAGTATTTGCCGGAAATCGCTAAGAAGAAGAAGAGAAGGGTGAAGGTGTGAATTAAAAAGGACCCTCTCCCCCTTTATATACTAATCGCAATTAATGCGGTGAATTTAATGCGGAGGAGAGAGAAATCGAGGGTGCAATGAAACTATGACGCGTGGCAAAAAGCAAGCTGGCAACAGCTGTAAAAAGGACGCGTGCCAGTAATTTCGCGGCCACGCGCCCGGAAAATCGCGCCCACGCGCCTGAAAAAGCGTCTGGAATGACCATGTACTGTCACGTCACCATAACTTCCTGCATGTCCTGACACAGTCAGAAGAAACCGTCGCACGACGTTTCAGATGTTTGGACTGTTCTTATCCTCACCAACCTTTCGAATTTCAAAATTCAAAATTCAAAAAGATTCAAAAGTAAGCGGGAAAATACCCCTTACCTTGGCAACCAAGTAACCATAAGACGGATGCGGGTACAGTGTTAAGGCAAAACCCTTCACATACCTAGCACCCGCAGGGAATTTAAGCCAAGAAAACCCCGGAAACAAAGTAACTATAAGGCGGGTGAGGGTACAGTGTTAAGGCAAAACCCTTCACATACCTAGCACCCGCAGGGAATTGACGCCAGGGGTACCTTGAAAGTAAAGTAACCGTAAGACAAGCGCGGGTACAGTGTTAAGGCAAAACCCTTCACATACCTAGCGCTCCGCAGGGAATTGAAACCAAGAAGGATCTTCTGGGCAATGCTTGCGGAAACGGAAATAACATCCCCGCATAGCGGGAACGTCGAGAACTACATTGTTTGAGGCTCCAGGATGGAATTGGTGGTTTAAACATAATTGATCACTATGTTCAAAACCACTAAAACCTCAAGGAGAATCCACACAAGTGAGACTCAACGCTCCTGACTTGCGAGAAGGTTACATACCTACCCGCATCATACCCAAAGATCAAGCAAAAAAATCGGGAATTTTTGCAAGTGACATTAGGAAACCCGCGGGAAGAATCCCCACGGAGAACCTAAAAACTAAAAACCCTTTTCAAAACCCCTTGCTTAAAGTCCAAAAGTTCACCTCACTTTATTAAACATTCATGAGAAGAACATTGGACTGGGGGGACTTGAAGAGGTAGGTCCCAGCAGAGACCAGTTGGTCCCGCAAGACTCACCTTGAATAGGGACGTCTGCGCAAAGGCCTTCTGCTCCCGCAGGACCCACCATGCTCATAGAATCTTACGCGCAGTACGCAAGCTGTACACGCATGGAAAGCCTCCCAATGGTGAAGTACCCCGCCTGTTCCCGCAGTTGCGGATACAAGCCATCAGGGAAGGCTACCCGCAGACAGCAAGGCTACACGCACAAGGCAATAGCTACTTCAGTAGTCACATGAAGGAATGAGCAAGGCGGGAACAATCCCGCCAAAATGAGCCAGTCCGTATGATTCTGAAAGATCTTTTGTACTATACCTACCAAGGTATGGATAGGACAGACGATCTGACCAGAACAACCCATGAGCCAATCACAGGGTGACAGCTCACCGACAACAGTACGAGGAGGAGCACCCTCTAGTACTGTTTGTCACTATTAGCCGCTGCCTACTCACCAACTCTTACTGACGGGCGTACGTAGCCTACAGTTGGTAGAATAGTGTTACTGTTGGCCGTAACCTATTCACCAACCAGCATGGCCTGCGTATAATCCACAGTAGGTGGGACGTGCATAATCTACAGTTGGTGGAATAGTGCAGCCGACTTTGTTACTGTTGGCCGTAACTTATCCACCAACCAGTATGGCCTGTGCATAATCCACTGTTGGTAGAACAGGAATACTATTCAGCCGGCTGTACCTGCTTGGAAACCTACCTTCGGCTATAAATACTCCAACATCTTGGAATGGTAAGATCATCTGCTATCCAGTTATCTAGCAATCTCCTAATATACACTTATATTCAGAGCAATCTAGTCTGATTCTCACGCCGGAGGGTGGTCACAAGGAGGAACCCCCCCTTCTCAGTGACGAGCTTACGGTGTTTGTTTTGCAGGTCTCCTGAAGAACAGCCTTCTCAGCTAGACCTCATCCGTGGGAAACATTACTTAAACCCCAGATTATCTATAATCTGTCCAGGGTTCACTTAGTGTTTCTTCAGTTGTCATCAAAGTAGTTAGAAGTTTCTATTTATATTGTCATTTGCTTAAATGTTACAATTAGAGATGGTCAAAAAAACCGGTTTGGGAACCGGTTTGCCGGTTTAAACCGGAAACCGGTTTTTACGAAAACCGGTTTTTTAAAAACCGGTTTGACCGGTTTACAAACCGCCGGTTCGTATTTCGGTTACAAGTTTTAGATCCAAAACCGGTTAACGAACCGGTTAATGGAAAAACCGGTTTTTTTTAAAACCGGTTATTATGAAAAAAACCGGTTATTAACCGGTTATTTAAAAAAAAAAACCGGTTAACCGGTTATTAACCGGTTCTAACCGGTTTCTAAACCGGTCCTAACCGGTTAGACCGGTTAGGGTTTTGACATACAAAAACCGGTTATTAACCGGTCCGGTTATTAACCGAACCGGTTTTTTTCCGGGCCAAAAAAAACCGGTCCGGTTAATAACCGAACCGGTTTTTTTAAAAAAACCGATTTGTGCACCTCTAGTTACAATGGTTGTTTTTTGAATGCTTTATGGTTGTTAAGAATGAATATTTTGAAGACGCTTTATAGTTATAAGCAATACTGGCATGTTTTTTAAATTCAGGGGTATAATTGGTAAATTTATAATTGTAGCAGCACGAACAGTTCGATATTTGATATTATAGTGTGTGGTGTAGCATTATTCAGATTTGTTTTGAATTCAGGATTAAACTGAGAATGGTCTCTTTTGGATATTACCATTAAAAAAAGCTGGTTTAACTTTTCTGGTTAGAAAATACAGTTTGACTTTATCTTTAAAAAACATGTTTGACTTCATCTTTAAAAGACACAGTTTGACTTTACCTTTATAATAGGCTTTTATTAAACACATACAAAAAAAATGTTAAAACCGATCATCAGATTGCATTTTACTTGTAGGTTTTTTCTCAATCACAAAGTAATATCAAAGGGTGTGCAACCACCCTTCAATCTACATTAACTCAACAAGGAAGATTGGTCCGTCGTTATAAGAAATTATGGAGTTTAGTTTGAAGTAAAAGTTTTCATAAAGGTGTTGCACGTCAAATTAATGACCTCTCATACAACAAACTGCTACATTAAATCAAAAGGAATATTAAACATGATGTCTAAACAGACTGCGTTTCATTAACAGAAATGTATTACAAGATTACGTCATTCCCTTATAAACATTTAGGGTCAATTGGTGAAAAAAAAATTAGATGGAAAACAACCGTACAACGCTAAAATAAACTTCACTATCTTATTGGTTTGCAGCAGTTCGAGCCAATTCTTCATGACTGTTGATGACTTGTAGAAGGCCGATAATGATTTCAACAAATCTTTTGCCCAAGGGTGAATCAACCCATCCAACACAACCACATTTTGGTAATTTATAAATTAGGTCAATATTACTACGAGGTCGAAATTGAACAATTACCGCTCTAACGCGACGGAAGAACCGTTGACCAAGGAAATTTTTGCCGTCGCCGCATCGCGCGGGTTCCTACTAGTATATATATATATATATATATATACATACACCTGTGCCCACCATAGCCTACGGTGGCCTGACCATAGTTTACTATGGCACAGCAGGCTACGGTCTTGAGAGAGTGTCTTATGGTGACTACTTGACCTTAGCTATGGCATGTTGACCGTAGCTTACGGTGAACTCAAGCCAGCGATAAAAAAAAACCGAAAATTAATTTCAAGTTAACCCCAACCACATACTTAACCTAACATCATCTTCTTCCATCTTTCATCTTCCATCTTCCTCTTCTTCCACCATAACCCATCTTCTCCACAACCCTAACTCACTCAATCCTCCAGCAAATCCTTCGATTCCAGAGTATAATCTCACTAATTTTTTGAGAGGAATTCAATTGTCATGTCGGTTTTCATCAATTCCTCTCCGTTTTCACCGGATTCGTGGTGGAGGGTGACGAACCCTAGAAATAAAAGTTGGGGGTTTTCGTGTTTCATTGTTTATTCTAGTAATTGGAGTGTCTAGAGACTTGTTGCAACATTCAAGGTACGTTGATTATTGTTTTGTTGATGATTAGTTGAGGTATGTTGTTACTAGTTCTTTGGTGAATATACTTGGTTTGGAATATGGTTTTGAGGTTGGTTTATGATTGTGTTCTACATCTTATAGGTGTCGGTTATTGTTTGGGGGCTAGTATACTTGTGCCTTTGCATGGTATGGTTGTCATAATGGTTTGTGATTTTGTGAGTTTGGAATTTGACAGGCAAAAAATGTAATGCCCGTTAATTTCGGTTCCAAGAGTTGAAGCTTGTAAAGTATGTATTATTCTCGGGATTTAACCGACGTTTCTCGGAAACCTTTGCGTCATCCCGGTGCGTTAAACCATCTAACTTTTCTTCCATAATGCCTTATACTTCAAATTGGAGGGGCTTGGATGTAACTTCTTTTATTATAATTATAAAACAAAACAATCCTAACCCTAACCCTATGCGGAGCCGATCGGACTCAAGACCCCGCTTGCTCGAAAATCTTCTGTCCAGCCGTGTTTCAACCGTAAAAACTTCAATTCCTGGTCGGTTTTATGATTCCCCATGTCTTTTACATGTTAATTGATCCTTACATTGCGCGTATTGATCGATAAACGACTTGTTGTAGGCTAACCGGGTGGCCGTCTAATTGAGCTTTTCCGGGACTGTTTTGAGTGAGGTTTTTGCATCAAAATCCTCCTAGATATGTGTAGTACATCATATTAAAATTTCGTGGCCATTGGAGGTGTTTAGGTTGGTCAATCGATTTTAGTTCGAAAACTAGGGTTTATCGGGTGTAGAATCGCCAATTGTTGAGTTTAATGCGTTAATCGATTGAATGACCAACCGAATCCCTTTGTATAGCCCTAGGGGGGGGGGTTTAAGGGCTGTGGGAAAATTTTTTTTTTGGTACTCGGGGCTGATTAGGTTTGTGATTAGTTAATCGAGTCGGTTGTGCGCAAATTGTCGTTTAAACATTAAAGTGAGTGTTGTAAAAAGGAACCGTCGACCCTATCAACTCGGGGGACATAATTATGATGTATGAAAAGGTTAAGATGGGAATTTGGTCTATTTGGGGCTAATTTATTTGACAATTGGTTTTTAAAATTTAGTACGCGCGTATTCGACTCGATTTGCATACCGACGGGTGAGTTGTGCATCATGGTTAGCCCCGACCATGATCGTAGGGTGGATTTGGTTAATTGAAAGGTTTAGGGGCTGAGGTAAAGTAAAAGAGTATGGGTTGGGCCTCCGGCCAAGTTGTTGGGCTTGAGCGGCCCGTTAGGCAAGTGTGTTCTTACGGTCTAGTTTAGTAACGCGTTGTGTGCAATTTACAGGCCCTTACTTGTGAGTGTGAACTTAGAGATGTCCTAGCTCGTTGCTGGTGTTTGGTTGATCTCAGGTGAATTCATGATGCCCCTTTTCACTCTTTTCAAGTTTTAGGCTAGCATGCACATCTAAGTGTTTTTCTTACTTGATGAAATGTTTTAAACGATTTTATATAGGCTTGCTAGTATATGGTAGGCCTTGGGATGTTAAAAATATATATACATATATATACATATATACATTATTGTTTGGCCTCTATTTGGCGGAGTTGTAGTCGTTTCGACTATGGATGTTGCATATGCCTACTTTGTGTTTGAATGCGTTGATGTTACGTGTTTGGGTTGTACGTTTGCTCGACCCTGATGTTATACGTGAATGTTATATATATTATGTTATATATATAGGGATGCACTTAAAGGATGTTTATACATATATTTTATATATGTATATATGTATGAGAATGTTTAGTCTTCGGTAATGATGATTTAATGGACGTACTCTTTTTATTGTTAAACTTTTCGTATGATTATCATAATTATTATTACTTATATTATTTACTTAAAACTTGAACTCACTCAGCTCAAGCTGACTTTGTGTGCATGTTAGTGTGAGTTTCAGGTTAGGAAGAGGATGCCTTATCGCTTGGACGTGCACGAAGCTACTTGGACGGTGAAGGTCATATGTGGATGGAAGAATGTACTTTGAACAATTTGATTTTAAATAGTTTCATGAATTATGTTTTAAAATTTGTTTTGGGCAAAATTCCCGGGTTTTAGGGAACTTACTTCACTATTTATGTTTTCCGCTGAATTTACACTATGAGATGTTTGTTTTAATGGAAGAAACCGTTTTCAAGTTTAATTACTTTAATCTATATTTTGTATGAATATCAACTGTGGGGCTCCCGGGGTTCGGGGCCTTACAAGATGGTATCAGAGCCATGGTTCGAGGGATCTGAACATCCCCGAATGCTTGGACTCGAACTGTAAGAGAAAAACTAGTATGCCCACCGCGAGTAGCTGCACGCCAAGAGGTAACTTTAAATTGTTTAGTCATTCCTTTGAATTTTTAAAATTCTTGTATGTGATTAATTGTTTAAGTGTTAGATAGAATGCTAATGTGGTTAGGGGCAGGGGGTGCTTAGGACGGGCAGGTGAAGTAAACGACTAATAACACTTGATCAACGTTATTAGTAGTTTACCATTACCTTCCATGTTCTAAATACCACTTGTGTCTGACTATGTTAGGGTTCCGTCTTTTAGGGATAGGATTTGGCTAACTCTCGAGTCGTTAGCGGTAAAGTTCATCTTATTCCCTAAATTCTCCTGTTCGTTTCCCATCCTCTCGAACGCTTTGCGCGTAATTGTTTAGCTGAGGCGTAGTATGCTGTCACTCTGGGTTCCTTGGTACTTGACAGCTTAAAATTCCTCGCTCCTTCTAGAATGTATGTGCAACTGTTTAGCTAAGTAGGAGCGTAATATTATCCCAGAAACCTTTTTACTTGATGAATTACAGGCATCGGTCTTATTTGATTCGGGTGCCAGTAGAAGTTTGTGTCTACCGCTTTCTGTTCCTCGTTGAATAAATCACCTGAGCGCGTAGTCGATGTGTTTGAGGTTGAGGTCGCCAAAGAAAAGTCCGTTTCCGTGTCTAGAGCTATTCAGGGCTGTTCTATCGAGTTGTCTGGGTATAGATTTTCGGTGCTGTTGTACTTGATGCCGCTTGGCTGTTTCGATGTGGTGCATGGGATGATTGGCTCGCGAGTGTTGATGCTCAAATAATTTGTGGTCAGAAACTTGTTCGTCTGTGGGCCCCGGATGGGACCCAAATCACTCTCTTAGGTGATCGGAGTGGTTCGATGCCACATATCATATCTATGCTTAAAGCGGAGAGATTGACGTAGCGGGGTTGTGGGGCGTATCTGGCGTATGCTATAAATGTGAAAACCGAGGTGGCTACCGTCGGTGATGTTCCTATTGTTCGGGATTTCCCGGATGTATTTCCTGATGATTTGTCAGACGTGCCGCCGGACCGCGAGGTCGAGTTTCAGATAGACCTTGTGCCGGACGCAAAACTTGTTGCTCGAGCTCCTTACCGTCTAGCACCGAATGAAATGAAAGAACTTATGGCCCAGTTGGAAGACTTGCTCGATAAGGGCTTCATTCGACCGAGCATCTCACCGTTGGGTGCCCCGGTCCTGTTCGTTAAGAAGAAGGACGGTAGCATGCAGATGTGCATTGACTACCGTGAGTTGAATAAGCTAACTGTCAAAAATCGGTACCCTCTTCTGAGAATCGACGACTTATTTGATCAGCTCCAAGGAGCTAGTTGGTTCTCGAAGATCGACCTTAGGTCCGGGTATCATCAGTTGAAAATTTGGGAGGATGATATTCCTAAGACCGCCTTCCGCACCCGTTATGGACATTATGAGTTCCTCGTGATGTCTTTCGGTTTGACCAACGCACCGGCTGCATTCATGGATCTTATGAACCGGGTGTGTAGACTGATGCTCGATCGCTCTGTTATTGTATTCATCGACGACAGTCTTGTGTATTCCAAAAGAGAATTCGATCACGCCGCTCATCTCTCGGAAGTTTTGGAAGCTCTGCGAAAGAACAAGTTGTATGCAAAATTTTCTAAGTGTTCCTTCTGGTTACGCGAGGTTCAGTTCTTGGGTTATGTTATTAACCCGAGTGGTATTTTGGTTGACCCTGCAAAGGTGGAAGCCGTAAACGAATGGGAATCTCCTAAGTCTCCATCCGAAATTTGTAGCATTCTGGGCTTGGCGGGTTATTACCGTCGCTTTATTCCTGATTTTTCGAAAATCGCTTCGTCATTGACCAAGTTGACTAAGAAGAGCGTTAAGTTTGTTTGGGGTACTGAGCAGGAGGAGGCGTTCCTTGAGTTGAAGAACAGGTTGACGCATGCCTAGATTTTAGCTTTACCTGATGGCACCGATGATTTGGTAGTGTATTCTGATGCCTCTTATCAGGGGCTTGGGTGTGTTTTGATGCAGCGAGGTCGAGTCATCGCTTATGCCTCACGGCAGTTGAAGTCTTATGAGGCGAATTATCATACTCACGACTTGAAGCTGGCGGCGGTTGTGTTTGCACTTAAGTTGTGGAGGCATTATTTGTATGGGGTTCCTTGTGTTATCTATACGGATCATAAGAGTTTAAAGTATTTCTTCGAGCAAAAGGAACTAAATATGCGACAGCGTCGATGGTTGGAGTTGATTAAGGACTACGATCTGGAGATTATGTGCCATCCAGGTAAGGCTAATGTGGTAGCCGACGCGCTAAGCCGGAAGGAGAGACCAAAACCTATTCGTGTGAAATCCTATCAGCTTATTCTCAAACCCGACATTTTGAAACAAATACCCAACGTCTAGAATGAAGTGTTGCAGGTGGAATTGATTATTTTAGAACGTATTTGGGGTCGGGAAAAGTTGTTAGAAGACGTCGGCGATGGGGTAAAGTATAAGGATGGGCGTTTATGGGTACCGAGGTATGGGCGATTTAGGGGTAAAATTTTAGATGAAGCGCACAAGTCGCGCTATTCCATTCATCTGGGCATGACCAAGATGTACCAAGACCTGAAGAAGAATTATTGGTGGCCTGCGATGAAGTTTGAGGTGGCTAAGTATGTGAGTAAGTGTTTGACGTGTCCACAAGTTAAGGCCGAGCATCAAAAGCCGTTTGGGAAACTTCAGCCGTTGGAAATACCTGAGTGGAAATGGGAACATCTTACGATGGATTTTGTGACTAAACTGCCTCGTACCCCTAGGGGTAATTATGACACCATTTGGGTAATCGTGGATAGACTGACCAAGAGCGCTCATTTCTTGCCGATTCCAGAGACTTTTAATTTCGAATAGCTGACCGATGTGTTTGTTCGTGAGATCGTTTCTAGGCACGAGGTGCCGGTATCTATTGTTTCGAATAGGGATACGCGTTTTACCTCCAGGTTTTGGAAAAAGTTTCACGAGGAGATGGGTACCAAAATCCTAATCAGTACTGCCTATCACCCGCAGACGGATGGTCAATCCGAGAGTACCATTCAGACTCTTGAGGATATGTTGCGGGCCTGTGTAATCGATTTTGGTGGTAGTTGGGATCGTCACTTACCGTTGGTAAAGTTCTCGTATAACCATAGTTATCACGCCACGATTGGGATGCCACCGTTTGAGATGCTGTATGGTAGGAGGTGTAGGACTCTAGTCTGTTGGGGTTCCATTGGTTAGAAACAGTTGGGTAGTTTGGAGGTGGTTGAGGCTACGACTGAGAAGCTCAATAAAATTAAGGCTTTTATGAAGGCCGCTCAGGATCGCCAAAAGTCCTATGAGGACAAAAGGCGAAGACCTATTGTATTTGAGGCTGGGGACCGGGTTATGTTGAAGGTTTCTCCTTGGAAGGGTATTATTCGTTTTCGTTAGAGGGCGAAGCTTAGTCCGAGGTTCATAGGTCCGTTTCGTATTTTGTCTCGTGTTGGTGAGGTAGCGTATAGACTGGAGCTGCCCGATGAGCTCGCAGGGATTCATCCTACGTTCCACGTGTCCCATCTGAGGAAATGTTTAGCCGATGAGGAGGCCCATGTGCCTCTTGATGATATTGAGCTGGATAGTAAGCTGAACTATGTTGAGGAACCTATTGCTATACTTGACCGTCAGGAAAGGCGTTTGAGGAATAAAGTGGTTAGACAGGTGAAGGTGCAGTGGAGGCACCGTAGGGGTTCCGAAGCTACTTGGGAGTCCGTGGACGAGATGATGAAACTCTATCCGCAGTTGCTCCTGTCGCGTCAGGATTCGGGGACGAATCCCGTTGTTAGGGGGTGGACTTGTAACGCCCGTTAATTTCGGTTCCAAGAGTTAAAGCTTGTAAAGTATGTATTATTCTCGGGACTTAACCGACGTTTCTCGGAAACCATTGCGTCATCCCGGTGCGTTAAACCATCTAACTTTTCTTCCATAATGCCTTATACTTCAAATTGGAGGGGCTTGGATGTAACTTCTTTTATTATAATTATAAAACAAAACAATCCTAACCCTAACCCTATGCGCAGCCGATCGAACTCAAGACCCCCCCTGCTCGAAAATCTTCTGTCCAGCCATGTTTCAACCGTAAAAACTTCAATTCCAGGTCGGTTTTATGATTCCCCATGTCTTTTACACGTTAATTGATCCTTATATTGCGCGTATTGATCGATAAACGACTTGTTTTAGGCTAACCGGGTGGCTCTCTAATTGAACTTTTCCGGGACTGTTTTGTGTGAGGTTTTTGCGTCAAAATCCTCCTAGGTATGTGTAGTACATCATATTAAAATTTCGTGGCCATTGGAGGTGTTTAGGTCGGTCAATCGATTTTAGTTCGAAAAATAGGGTTTATCGGGTGTAGAATCGCCAATTGTTGAGTTTGATGCGTTAATCGATTGAATGACCAACCGAATCAGCTTGTACAGCCCTAGGGGGGTTTAAGGGCTGTGGGAAAATTATTTTTTTGGTACTCGGGGCTGATTAGGTTGGTGATTAGTTAATCGAGTCGGTTGTGCGCAAATTATCGTTTAAACATTACAGTGAGTGTTGTAAAAAGGAACCGTCGACCCTATCAACTCGGGGGACATAATTATGATGTATGAAAAGGTTAAGATGGGAATTTGGTCTAGTTGGGGCTGATTTGTTTGACAATTGGTTTTTAAGATTTAGTACGCGCGTATTCGACTCGATTTGCATACCGACGGGTGAATTGTGCATCATGGTTAGCCCCGACCATGATCGTAGGGTGGATTTGGTTAATTGAAAGGTTTAGGGGCTGAGGTAAAGTAAAAGAGTATGGGTTGGGACTCGGGGCAAGTTGTTGGGCCTGAGCGGCCCGTTAGGCAAGTGTGCTCTTACGATCTAGTTTAGTAACGCGTTGTGTACAATTTATAGGCCCTTACTTGTGAGTGTGCACTTAGAGATTTCCTAGCTCGTTGCTGGTGTTTGGTTGATCTCAGGTGAGTTCATGATGCCCCTTTTCACTATTTTCAAGTTTTGGGCTAGCATGCACACCTAAGTGTTTTTCTTACTTGATGAAATGTTTCAAACGATTTTATATAGGCTTGCTAGTATATGGTAGGCCTTGGGATGTTAAAAATATATATACATTATTGTTTGGCCTCTATTTGGCGGAGTTGTAGTCGTTTTAACTACGGATGTTGCGTATGCCTACTTTGTGTTTGCATGCGTTGATGTTACGTGTTTGGGTTGTACGTTTGCTCGACCCTGATGTTATACGTGGATGTTATATATATATATATATAGGGATGTACTTAAAGGATGTTTATACATATATTGTGTATTTGTAGATATGTATGAGAATGTTTAGTCTTCGGTAATGATGATTTAATGGACGTACTCTTTTTATTGTTAAACTTTTGGTATGATTATCATAATTATTATTACTGATATTATTTACTTAAAACTTGAACTCACTCAGCTCAAGATGACTTTGTGTGCATGTTTGTGTGAGTTTCAGGTTAGGAAGAGGATGCCTTATCGCTTGGACGTGCACGAAGCTACTTGGACGGTGAAGGGCATACGTGGATGGAAGAATGTACTTTGAACAATTTGATTTTAAATAGTTTCATGAATTATGTTTTAAAATTTGTTTTGGGCAAAATTCCCGGGTTTTAGGGAACTTACTTCACTATTTATGTTTTCCGCTGAATTTACACTATGAGATGTTTGTTTTAATGGAAGAAACCGTTTTCAAGTTTAATTACTTTAATCTATATTTTGTATGAATATCAACTGTGGGGCTCCCGGGGTTCGGGGCCTTACAAAAAACCAAGATTTTGTGTAGCAAGAAGGATGCGTTTATAATTAATAACTTTTGAGAATGAATTAGTAATGGGGTAAATACATAGGTATGATTAACCATGAGTGCATAACCAACGACAAGTGTGGGGAAATTTTGGGTTGGTGTAGTCATAGTGAGATCCTCGGTTATGCATTGTGTTTGTTACGTTTGTGTAGGATGGGAAGGACAATTGACACTCGTAAGAATCCACCACGAAACAAGGGTAAGGCAACCTCATCTTCGGCTGCACTGGATCCTCCATTACTGAAACGGAGGCTAATTTTAAGGGATAACGATGAGGAAAGTGGCCCGATGGAGGAATCGTATGTAGATGAGGACATGGCACCTTCGCTTAAGCCGATTTGGAAAGGAGGTCCTTTCTCAGGTATTGATCCTTGGTGGCAGGAAGAATTATTTAATGATGAGATGAATAAGTTACAGCTGAAGCATTTAGGGTTTATTTGTGAGAAGAAAATCGATGTTGGTGACATTAAACCGTTTGGGATTGTTAGAATGTTTAAGAATCAAGGATGAGAAGCCGCTTTGAAATGTTATGATGGTGAAACCAAGGTCTTGTATATGGAGAGTATTCAGGAGTGGGTATCCACTTTGAGATTGGATTGGGGTAATAATCCACCAAAAACGATGAGGTTGATCAGAATGGCTAACAATAAGGAGGTGGTGATGTCTATGGATAGTCTTCGCCGTATCGCTCAGTTTAATTTGCGGCCATCTGGGGAATACATTTACCCATCAGAATCTGATCTCTACCGACACCCCGAGTAACACCCCACGTATGAAAGGATGAAGGCTAATTATTTAAACCGGGGATGAGTCACTAGTTGTTAAAGAATAATCTGAGGGGATGGGTGAGATTACTGTTGAGTTTGGTGGTTACTAATGTTATGCCAGAGGGGATCGAACAAGTGTGCGGATGTGGGAGATACCTATTTTGTATGCATTAATGAAAGGGAAACCGAAGATTTCGTTCCAGTATTTAGTTATGATGAATATTTGGGAGGCTCGTCAGTCGAAGAAGAAACTGATTTTCCCACATTGCCGGTTGATAACAGCTTTGCAGAAAATGAAAGGTGCCATCGGGGAGGATACACCAAGTATTGTAAAAATCCACACTTCTTTTTTGATGGATCAAATGGAGAAGGAGGGATGGACAGACGACTAAACTAACAAAAGAGTATTTGATTTTGAAGCATTGGGATACCAAGACGTTGTTGAAAGCATTGAAGAGTGGTGATGGTGAGGATGTTGTGGAAGATGTTTATGAGCCGATGGTTGGCGGAACCAGCAGTGGGTCGGCACCACGTGGTGGTATTGAGAGTAGTCAAGCGGGTGGTTGGTTTGAGCAGCCGCAGTTTATTCCGGTTCAGGAACCGCATGTGATGATGCCGGATGATGCACGAATGACCAAATGACTTCAAAATTCAAGGCTGACTGTTTATGGGGGTTGGAGTAATGAGTTCCAATACATGTACGACCAACAGAATCGGAACGCAGAATTACAACGTCGGGAGACTCAGAGATTGTATGACAGGATGGAGCTGTGGAACAAAACTCATTCATATAACTTTAAGTAGGAGATTAATGACAGGCACATGGATGATCTCCATAACAGGATGCATGAGGCGTCGTATCGCGGGGAACTAGTGGTGGCAAACCCGCCTATGATAGATTACACTACTTTGGGCCCTTATGATGGTTGTGTCCAGTATCCACCGTAGTTTCACCACTCAAGCTGGGTTACCACATGCAGATACGGCGTGGGATTCAGGTGTGGGTAGTTCGTCGGTTGCATTTAACTTTTCTGGAGTTATGGAGTTGATGCGGTCGATCTTTGGTGACCCGCAGCCCTCGTACTATTGAGCACTCGCTGATCAACTGATCAGGTCCATGTGTCTCTCCTTATCTCTATGTTTATGTTGAACAATTTTTATCATAATTTTTATTTGTTCGGATAGTTGGGTGGTGATGTGAGACTTTTTGGCATGTTTGTTGTTTTTTATGTGAACTATGTATGGTCGGTGGTGGTGTTGAACTGTTATCTATTGTGTATGGTCGCTTGTCTTTAGTGTTGTTTATACGTGTCCTTGGGTAGAATTTTCTGAACGCCTCACTTACGTTCTTATTGTAATTTACATTGGGGATAATGTAATGTTTAAGTGTGGGGATGCGAGTTTGGTTTGAAAGTGAAAAACGCTAAGAATGTCTCGAGTTAAAACTTTTGTACACAATAAAAAATGATAGAAGAACTGGAACTGTAAAAAAAATAAAAAAATAAATATATAATAAAAAAAATAAAAAAAAAATAATAATAATAAAAGAACAGTAACATACTTAATTTGTGATTTGTCGGTAGGCTCAACTTTTAAGAATGAAAGGATAGTTTGGTTGTTGACCTAATTGAACCTTTAATCGCTTGATCTTAGTGGGAAACACCTTCGGGTTTTGTTTGTTTAGCTAAGCCTGTGTAAGGACTGAGATGAAAGGTCGGGCCATACGCAAGCCTTTTTGTTAGATTTGATCATCAAAAGAAAATTTTAAAGTGTGAATAGACTACTGAACGATGCTTGGATAGGCTTAACGTTAGAGTATGTGAGATGGCTTGTGATATGAATATAACGAAAATGCTTCTAGTCTAAGTGGTTAACGCTTCATAGGTGTATGGTTTGTAACCTTAAATCCTGTATTGATGGGATGCTCATCAAAAGAAAATTTTAAAATGTGAATAGATTACTGAATGATGCTTGGATAGGCTTAACGTTAGGGTATGCGAGATGGCTTGTGATATAAACATAACGAAAATGCTTCTAGTCTAAGTGGTTAACGCTTCATAGGTGTTTGGTTTTATAACCTTAAATCCTGTATTGATGGGATGCTCTAGGTTTGGAGTCTATGGGTCTTTATGTGGTATATCATTTGGTATTCATCTCTCCTAAGTGGATTTATGAATATTAAAAGAGCTCAAAGAGCAAACCCACAGTTTATCTGCCAAATATAAGTCATTAAACATGATAATTACGTGCTTTTAAAGTACAATTACACTACTGACTTGATCATACACGCTGTTAGTCATATGGGGTCCCCGTGCTCGCGTCTCATTACCATTAAGAAATAGACCACACGGGACATGTCATATGTAAGCCCTATAGATGAATTCATGCATACTCACCTATGAGGATGGACTTTGGGATGTTGCTTGATAATGGGGGTATACTATGTAGTGGGGACTATTTGCTAGATAGATACCTAATTATACCTTTAGAGTATCTAATGGCCATTCTGGTAGACTTTGACGCTTAAGTTTAGGTTGGACGATAATATCCTTGATTGTTTTAGCTATTACATATGGGCTTAAAATTGTACACACGGTTGTGCATATTTTGATCATCTAACTCTAAAGTTTAAGTCAAATTGGGGTGGTCTGGCTCGGTAAAACCATACTGAAACATGGTAAGGCGGCTTCAGGGCTTTGATCTGTGGGTTCCATTTAATCATATAAACTAATGAAATTGTCATGCCTTATTTGTCCTGTTAAGTATTAGGGCATGGGTTTAAGTGGATAGGAATTCGGCGATCGCAGTTTTTGTGTTATTTGTTGATAATAAAAATAAGTTAATTATTTAGTACAAACAGTTTCTGTTTCTTATTTCATTGTACGTCTTTTTTAGGACGAAAAAGGATAAGTGTGGGAATGTGATATGTGGGTGAAATATCGTGTGTTAAATGAGTCATATCACATGTTTTGTGTGTTTATATGTCGGAAACACGATTATTTTGTGTGAGTTTATGATTACAGGCGTGCGGAGCTTAAAAGAGCTAAAATGGGAGCATATGAGATGGAAAGGAAATGAATATTTTATTGCATGGAATGATAGAGCAAGTGAAGACGAAGACGTGGCCAAAAACGGGGCATAAATCGGAGTTCGAACGAAGAAGTTAGAGGCAATGTACCATAGTGGGTGACAGGCCACCGTAAGGCAGAAGGTGAAGACTGTAGGCTACGGTTTCTCACCGTAGCCTACGGTGGGGCGACCGTAGCCTACGGTCGCCTTGACGGGGAATGCGATTTTTTGGTTTCTTGGGAGCTATTTAAAGTCGGTTCAATCATAAGACGCCTATCTTTGATATGACAACATACTTGTACCTTTTCGAAGGCTCTTTCCACCATTCTAACACATCTTAATCACCTGAATCATCTATGGTATCATCTATTCAAGAATCAAAGAAGACATTCATGATGCATATGCTAGGCTAATCCACTCGTGACCATCTCCGGGTGTAGGGTTAACTTGTTCATTGGAGTGTTGGTACTCTAAACCTAACTTTTGGATTTTGTTTGTGTGCTTGAAAGTATTTTTGGGTAATCAATGAGATTTGCAGTTTATCAGTTATTGATTTTGGTCATCAATAATTTGGATTGAGTTCATAGTGTCATTGGCCTAGTATCTTTAACCATAGTACTGAGTGATTCATCATTACCTAGGATTAACAATCAAATAGATTATTGTTTAGCCATATCAATCAATTGGATTAAGTTCTAACGATCAACATAGTCAAACATCTAGTCTCTTGGTTTATTTGCTTCAAACAAAGGTTATAAATTCAATATGTTTAATCATCAATCCAATTTAATTCAAAACCTGAAACTTGGAGATTGGTTACCCTTTTCATAATCGTTTACAAATCAAATTAATAGTCGTTTTGTTTAAACAAATCTTATAAACCGCTTGACATCGTTTGCCTGCCTAGTGTAATTAGTAATTAAGTATTAAGCTTGATTAGCACTTTCCACTGATTCCCTATGGATTTGACACCTTACTTGCCCTAGCTAGTGAAGGTAATTTATAGGTGTTTTTGATTGACCTTTCGACATCGATCAGGTATCAGCTAGGTAAAACACCACAAGATTCGGCCAGAATTCTTCCTGTTCTGGCAACCGCAACCTCTGGCCACCGGTTTTAAGCACCCACATATTTTCAGCCAGTAACCATGTCGTCCACAAACACCGATTCCGCCTTGTTGCCACCACTCTAACACCCTTAAACTCCTCCCTTACTAGTATCCAATTTCCTCAATCCTTGAAACTACTTTCCAACAATTTCTTATGTTGGAAAACCCAATTGAAGCCCTTCTTCATGGCTTGGACTTATACAAGTTCATCGATGGCTCACACCCTTCTCCCGAACCTGCCACTGAGGAGGCCGAAAAACATAACGATGCCTACTCTAATTGGTTCCGACAAGATCGTTTATTGTATGGTGCACTAGTCGGAAGCTTATCACCCACTATCGTACCCCTCGTCACTAATGCCGCCTCTTCTCTCGAGGCATGGAAGATATTATCCAACCCATATGCTTCCATTTCACGTGGACACATTAAGAAATTGCAATACCGCATCAAAAAATCCGTCAAATCCCATGAACAACCAATAATCGAATACATGCAAGAAATTAAAACCATAGCCGACAAGCTCGCTATTCTCGGGAAACCTATGGATCCCGAAGACATAACCGATATAGTTCTTAAAGGAATTGACCAAACCAGATACAAATCCATCATTGAATCCACCCATGCTCGAGACAACCCCATATCATTCCATGAACTACATGAGAAATTCATTAATCATGAGTTATCTCTTGCTCAACAAAACCCACCCATGACCAACATACACCAGCCAACAACTTCCTTTGTGGCCCATACCCGGCAATCCTCCAAACCATGGCAGAATAGAAACCAATCCGCCAACAATAACAAAACTGATGGTAAACTTCCCACACCAACTCAATCATCCCTTCGTCCTTTTTTTTTGGGAAAATGCCAATTTTGTTTCAAAAAAGGACATTCCTTAATCTCTTGTTATACATTCAAGAAACAATATCCCCAAGTGGCCCTACCATCTCTCCCTAAATCAAGCAAACCTCAAGCTCACATGATGGGAGTCTCAAATAAAGAACAGTAACCCTGGGTTCTTTGATAGTGGTGCTTCCCACCTTATAACCAGTGACATCAATGTCTTATCTATGACACACCTTATGATGGAACCGATGAACTTATCATCGGTGATGGTTCGTCTTTAACTATTACTCATGCTGGCTCATTAGAGATCAATTTCCCAAATACTTCTTTTACCCTTAACAATGTCCTTTGCGTCCCATCTATATCTAAAAATATTATTTCTATTTCAAGATTATGCATTGACAATCATACACTAATGCAATTTTTTTCTTTTCATTTTCTTATCAAGGATTGCAACTCCAATCAAATTCTTCTCTGGGGAACGGCTAGTCGTGGGATGTAGGAACTTCGTTCAACATCACCACCATCACTTTTTTATGCGCGTTCTAATAAATTAATCTCTTGGCACCATCGTCTTGGACATCCACATATCCAAGTTTTTAATAGCTTTATCTTATATTATTGCTAATATTAATGTTTCAAAAACTAGTTGTAATTCTTGTTGCATTAATAAAAGTCACAAATTACTATTTCATAATTCTTCTCTTACATCTACAACACCTCTACAATGATATTTTTCGATGTATGGACATCCCCAATATTATCAACTGATGGCTACAAATATTACATCATATTTGTAGATCAATTTACCAAATACATTTGGATTTATCCTTTAAAATATAAATCCGACTCTCTCACCACCTTCATTCGTTTTCACCATCTTGTCGAACTATTTCGAAAAAAAAATAAAACAATTATTTATCGACAACGGTCGCGAATACATAAAACTTGCTACTCACTTATCTTCTTGTGGTATCACTCATCTTACTTCTCCACCCATACTCCCGAACATAAAGGCTATGCTTAGTGACGACATCGCCACATAGTCGAAACCGGTCTCACTCTCCTCTCACATGCCCATATACCTTTAAAATTTTGGCCTTTTGCATTTACCACCGCAACCTATTTAAGTAATCTTTTACCCACATCTACACTCCAAAATGATTCACATTATTATCGTCTTTTCAAAAAAAATTCCCAATTATGAAAAATTAAGGAATTTTGGTTGTTTGGCATACCCTTGTGTACGTCCATATTCACATCATAAATTACAGTTTCAATCTAATCCTTGTATCTTCGTAGGCTACTCTTCCGCTCAAATTGCATATCACCTTCTTGAGCCAATAACTAACAAAATTTATACCTCAAGACATGTTCATTTTGTAGAGACAACTTTCCCATACCTCACCTTAACTTACACAACACCCACACCTACAAGAAATCCAAACACGTGGTTGAAAATCACTATCAATATCACAATCTCCAAACCCCTCCCCCCTCCCCCACGTTTGACCCCTCCACCACTCCATCCAATACCTAAAACCACACTCAAAGACATCTCAAACACCATCTACCATTTCAAGCCCTGTTACTACTACCACTTTCGTTACGGTCCAAACTGAAAACCCACTTCCTTCACCAAATTTATCTACTACACCCTCACCTATTTCAAGATTAACACAAACTAATAACACACACACCACACTTCCTCTGACTACTGAAAGACAAACCCGTAACACACGTAAACCAGACTCAAAATATCACGATAATGTTTTCTTACTTTACCACTCTATTGTTCAACAATTTCTCGAACCCTCAAACATTACCCAAGCCCTTAGACAACCTCACTGGAGAAAGGCAATGCAAGATGAACATGATGCCCTCATACGTAACCAAACATGGACCCTCGTTCCCCGAGAATCCGTTCCTAACCTTGTTGGTTGTGAATGGCTTTTTCACACAAAACTTAAACCAGACGGTTGCATTGATCTTTAAAAAGCCCGATTATTTGCAAAAGGTTTTAATCAACTACTGGGAATTGATTATATTGAAACTTTTAGTCCGGTTCTTAAACCCGCTTCACTTCTACTTGTTCTTGCATTACCCGCCTCTCATAGTTAGTCCTTACGACAACTTGACATCAATAATGCATTTCTTTAAGGCACACTCACCGAATCCGTTTACATGTCTCAACCACCCGGGTTCATTGATCCGTCTGTCCCAAATCACATCTGTAAACTAAACAAGGCTATCTATGGTCTTCGACAAGCGTCCCGCTCTTGGTATGACGAACTCAAATAATTCCTCATCTCCAATAATTTCAAACCCACTATTTCTTATCCCTCTCTCTTCATTCATCGTTCTACCACCTCCACCATTTATATTTTAGTATATGCTGATGACATTATCATCACCGGTCCTAACAGTCTCATATTTTCTCTTTCATAAACTCTCTTGCCAACAAATTTTCCCTAAAAGACTTGGGCAATTTTTCTTATTTTTTAGGTATCGAAGTTTTTCCCCACTCTGATGGCCTTTTTCTTTCCCAAAGCAAATATATACTCGATCTTCTTAATAAACCAACATGAGTGATTGCAAAATGGTGACTACACCTATGACAACATTGGTCCATTATAACACCACTGATGGGTCATAATTACCTAATCCTACCGAACATAGGTCCATCATTGGGGCCTTACAATACTTATCTTTAACCCGTCTTGATTTTGTTTATGCAGTAAATGTATTGTCACAATTCATGCATCGTCCAACAAATATCCATTGGGACACCCTAAAACGATTGCATCATTATTTACATGCTACACTTCATCACGGTTTGCTTATTCGTCGTAATTCACCTTTGCCATTACATGCTTTTACGAATGCAGATTGTGCGGGTGACAAGAAAACCTATAGAAGTACAACGGGATACATTGTTTATCTTGGTTCAAACCCATTGCGTGGACTTCTAAGCGACAACCAACTTTGTCTCGTTCATCAACAGAAGCTGAATTTCGAGTGGTTGCATCAAATACAATCGAGAAACAATGGATTATTTCTCTAATGACCGAGCTTGGTTAAAAATCCACAATCACTCCAACTATTTATTGTGATAACCTCAGTGCAATACACTACTCGACGAATCCTATCTTTCACTCAGGAATGAAACATTTAGCTCTTGATTTCCATTTTATTCATGAAAAGGTTCAAACAGGTATTATACGGGTAACCCATATTAAAGGAGATGATCAATTAGCAGATGCTTTAACTAAACCATTGCTCAAACCACGCTACCACGAGCTATTATCTAAGATCGGACTTCTCTCTCGGTCTCCATCTTGAGGATTAATGTAAACTATTAATAAGGATGAGTTGATTATTTATCATGATCCACATAATGCATCAAAAAGTAAGGTATGCGTTTCATCAACAATTAAAATAGAAAAAATGTATGAAACCAACTTAATCTCTGACCAAGAATAAAGCTCAAAGAAAAGGTTAGAATTCAAAAGGATAAAATGAAACAATTACCAGCTGATGATTTCTTATGTAGTTAGCTATGCTTTGTAACATCTCGGACTTTTCGCATTTGTATTCCTTTATATTTAAAACAATTCGAGGATATAATTCGGAACTTTATTATTAATAAAATCATGTATCTAAAAGTATTCATGGAGGTATTTTCTTTTCACACACTTTATGTTTTTTAAACTTGCCAGTTCTTGCTTAAAACTCTTAAAATATCAAAAAAATAA